>NC_041397.2:74160127-74295127 GCF_900747795.2 Erpetoichthys calabaricus | reverse complement strand
CGAGTCGCACGCGGGAACGAAGGTAAATGACGTTAATTTTTGACTGTCTTTTAATACTGTGTAAGCATACATATTAACACATGTGCAATTAAACGTGTGCATTTACGGGGTGATTTCTCAGGCTTAAAAGCTCACCTTTTATCAAACGCGGGAACAAAGGTAACTGACGTTGTTCACTGTCTTTTAATACTGTGTAACCATACATATTAACACATGTCCAATTAAACGTGTGCATTTACGGGGTGATTTCTCAGGCTTAAAAGCTCGCCTTTTACTAAAAAGGTAAATGCAAAACTATTTTCAATCAGTTTATTGAAACGCTCCCGTTAAGGATTGCAATAACATATTCGCGAGATAAAAGAACGAAGTAGGGGGAAATGGAGGAACAGCCGCAAACAGCGAAGAGCAAAAAATTAATTAAACAATTGAGAACGGAGCGAGTTAAGCATACAAGCATGTTCATAAGGGAAACAAACCATGGTGTAAAACGTAAGTTTAAATAAAGTTTATAGAAACGCTCCCGCTGCGGATTGCAATAACATATTCGCGAGATAAAAGTTTAATGAGAAGACACGAGGTATAAACGAACCACACGCCGTGGCGCAACGTTAGGGGCAACAGTTTCAACCATTCTATGATCTGCTTCTCGCAACTGAAAGACGGCACATGGCGGATGTTAGCCGACTTGCTGACCGCAACGTTAGGGGCTTCAAGTATGGCGCTGACGCCACATCTCAGTGCCAACACTTTGCAGACTGTACTTAAAAGACACGCCCTCCTCACTGGACAGTTAAAAACACCAATCAAACTAACGATGCCATCAAGTATTACCCAATCAAAAGTAGGAAAGGAGGCATCTTCATAAAATGCGTGTGGGATGATTTGCATGAGACGCTGCTTTAAAAAAAAAATGATTACAAAAATACGGGATAAATCCCGTCCAGTATTGATTCAAAACGGGACGCGCAATTTCATTCTCAAACGCGGCACGATTCCGTATTTTAAAGGACGGGTGGCAACCCTACAGTGCCAGGTAACCACCCATACAATCAGATTGTGATTCAGACTAGGAATGCAATGAATGTAATTACCCCGATCTACATACAAGGCGAAAGTCTTGCAACATTCAAAGATGATGGTTTGGGATAATTAGTACTTATTAAGTACACCATGGAACATAAAAGAGCTTATGAAGCCTTGAACCGAAAAAAGCAACATCTCAAAGATCGTACAAAAAAAAAAGGAGGTAATGTCGTTTTACTCGCTGTAGAGTTTAGTGAAACATTACCAGTTATTCCACGAGGGAGACCAGCAGATGAACTCAACGCTTCTTTAAAATCCATGCTTCTCCCACGGTCGGTTATATGTCGCATGTTCTCGGGTAGGTACACCAAAAAATGTATACATTTAAGCATGTAATGGGCAAAGAAAAAATGAGGTATACCCGAAGGCACTGCAGTAGTACTCAATGTAACTTTACTTCTTAAATGTTAATGTTTTACTGTTTAATCATTTATACGCTTCTTATATATTGTTCAAATTCTTTTATCAAAATACCACTGACAGCGCAATGCACGATAACATAGAGTGAATACACCATACGCATCTGCCCACGGCCGCCCTGGTGTGCGCAGATAGGAGTTGATTCTAAAATAAAATAAACATAAAAAGAGCAATACAATCATCACCCATAAAGCGGATAGCAGACGTGACGTATTATATGTGTACCACATTTCAAGTCAATAGGTGAAACAGTTTGCAAGCTACAGGTGATTTAAATATCCTGGACAGACCAACGAAAAGCCACGGTAGCAAATTATACAAGAAGATTTTACTGTTTAATTATTTATATTTATATGAAATGTGCTTCTTATATATTACTTCATATTCTCATATGATAATGATGTTAATGTTGTTTATATTGATTTCTATGTTATTGTAAGTGCATCTATGTGTGTATATGTATGTATGTATGTATGTATGTATATATATATATATATATATATATATATATATATATATAAAATATATATATAAAAAATATATGTGTATATGTATATATAATATATCTGTATATGTGTGTATATGTGTGTGTATATGTGTATATGTATATATATATGACAGCAACACTCATAACAATGACAACACAATTACATTGACAATCATGCTACGTTATTTTTAAAATGTTTCCTTTACTTTTTCATAACCTCTTTAACACACTACTTCTCCGCCGCGAAGCGCGGGTATTTTGCTAGTATATATATATATATATATATATATATATATATATATATATATATATATATATATATATATATATAATGAGGGGCCATTCAAGAAAAAAAGATTGGTTCATAAATATATACATTGGTTCAGATGTATATATCGGTTCGGATGCATTGGTTTGAATATATACATTGGTTTTAATACATCTGTTCAGATATATATATCGGTTCAGATATATACATTAGTAGGGATACATTGGTTGAGATATATACATCGGTTTGAATACATCCGTTCAGATATATACATTGGTTTAGATACATTGGTTGAGATATATATAAATTGGTTTTCATAGATCCATTCTGATATATATACATTGGTAGAGATACTGTATATATATTGGTTGATATACATTGGTTTAGATATATACATCGGTTCAGATACATCCATTCAGATATATATATTGGTTCAGATAGATCCGTTCAGATATATGCATCGGTTGGGATTTACAGGCAGGCACAATGCGGCCACCCAAGTTTAGCATCTCTCTTTCACTTCATCATTGCTTCAACACTATTGTCATTATTGTGCATATTTTATACAAGTAGCATATGCCTGTCTGTCTCATTTTGTTTCGTAAGCCGTCTTGGTTGGGGGTCTTCGATTTCAAAGCACTTTTTTTCCTTTCATTATTTAAAACACCCGCCTCCTCGCCCCGCTCCGTCCCACCCTAGCTCAATGCACTCACCTCACTCGTTCCCTCTTGTCCCTCCCATGACAGATTCTTCTCAAAAGCAGAGTTACCAGAAAACATTGATCGCAACCGCAGTACGTCCCATTTTTTCACCTCATGAGATGCTGGTTTATCATTGACTGAAAGCCACCTGGTGATATCTGTTATTCCGTATTGCAAGCAGTTCATTAAAGTCTGGTTTGCCCATGCCTTTGAGTCAATTGTCCAATTACTTTTGAGCCCCTGAAATGAAGGGATTGTGTTAAAAAATGCTTTAGTTGCCTCACATTTTTATGCAGTCGTTTTGTTCACCCCACTGAATTAAAGCTGAAAGTCTGCACTTCAACTGCATCTCAGTTGTTTTATTTAAAATTCATTATGGTAATGTACAGAACCAAAATTAGAAAAAAGATGTCTCTGTCCAAATATTTATGGACCTAACTGTATAAACAACAAAAGGAAGCTAATCAACATAAGGCCCCAGGTCTGCTCCCCCTGAATATATAGTGAAGGGGCGTCCCGTCCACCATATATATATATATATATATATATATATATATATATATACATACACACACACACACACACACACACATACACAAACAGGGTGTCCATTAAGTCCGTGTGCAATTTAAGAATCTGTAAAAAGGATTAGAAAGAAGAAACACATTTTTTTATTGTTCTTGTTAATTTTCAACATGTCCACCATCATTACTAATACAAAGGGTAATACAATTCTGTAGTTCTCGGAAAACATTTTCAAGCTGATTTTCAGTAATAGCAGCAATCACATCAGTTATCCTAGCTTGCAAGTCTTCTAAAGATCGAGGTTTGGTTGAATAAACATTAGCTTTCACATTTCCCCAAAAAAATAAATCCAATGGAGTCAAATCTGGCGAACATGGAAGCCAAGAAAATGGTCCACCTCTTTCAGTCCATGTGTTAGGGATTTTCGAATTTCCTTATGTAGAAACTGTCTAACATGCAAAGCAAAGTGACAAGGAGCACCATCATGTTGAAATACTGTATTCTCTATCAGTCCTAATTGTTCAAGTTGAGGAATAAAGTAATTTTGCAGCATTTCTACATAGCTATCACCATTAACAACACGCCCTTCAAAAAAGAATGGCCCTATGACTCGATTTTTTCCCAAAGCACACCACACATTAACTTTGGGAGAATCTCTTTCATGTTCAACAGATTCATGTGGATTTTCAGTCCCCCAAATATCTCAAAAATAAAACTTCTAAAGACAAAAAAAAAACTAGATACATGAAGCTCTCTAACCCTTTTTACATATTCTTTCTATCACATACACTTACAAAGTTACAATTATTTTAAATTGCACATGGACTTTATGGACACCCTGTATATATTATAGATAGATAGAGAGATACTTTCGAAATTGAACTTGGCAATAAGGGAAAGCCATATCTCTATATTTGTACACATGATATTTCATTGTTATTGAGTTTCCAATGTGTACAGTAAGTCGTTTTACAAGAAAGCAGGTATATTGGTTTCCTTCCATTTATTACACATTTTGTATTCTGACTGCCTTCATCCTTCAATCCTATACACACTCATGCTATTTATACCAGGCATATGTACACTTGCAAATGTGCATTATTGGCATAAAAAATGCAGTGTTTGTTTGCTTTTTCTATAAAAACCAAACAGAATGCCCTTAGTCCTCTAATTGATGAGGACTATTACAGCAGGTTCAATGATATAAAAGATGGTCAATCATTCATCTCTTTTCTGGATCTACTTACTTCAAATCAAAATTGTCAAGATTCTGTTAAATTAGTCAGAAGAACACAAATAAGTCCAGAAATGTGGAGACCAGATATCTTTTCAAGGTAATTCAAACATTTTGGTCCAAAAACAGTTGTAACATCTGTTCCTGAAAATCCATTGTACAACAGTTTTCAAATTATAATGGCATTCAGGGAGGTTTCCAACCTTTATTTGTGCATGTTTGGCTAACTAGCAATAATAAGGTATGAGCGAGAATGCTCTGTAATGAAAATGGTGGCAAGAACCAAGTTTGTGTGTATTCATCAATTTGTGTCAATGTCCAAAAACGCAAGTTTTTTGCAACGTTTTCGTATGTTTTTCCTTGCCTCCACTTGGCATTCGCTGATATTCTTCTTTTTTCCCCATGCTTTTGCCATTGTCTTTTCACAGAACGCTGAACTTGAGGGAATATTTATATTGATTTGCTTATTCAAAGAGGTGTAATTCTGGGAAGAGACAGGGTTGGGCGGCAGGCGTGTGCACAAGCGTTACATTTCACGCAGTCCAGAATTATATTTATTACGCACGGTTTTCTGCATCTAAATTTTTTTGTTCATACGCACATTTCGACTTTTGTCTGTACACCATGTTTCAGTGTGAATTCTACGCACTGCGTTATGCATGGGGCCCCAGGTCTTTATAGCTTGTATATTAACTGCCCAGTAATAAAATTGAAAGCTAGAAGCACGGGAAGAATGTTCATTTTAACAGATGGAGATGGAGGGTAAGCCATCTGTAAACATCTTGTTAAATTTTTTCCATTCAGACAGAGAAATTTTGTTGAAAAAGATCTTTATATTTGCTTGTGATGTTTAACATTAGGTATTTAAACTGATCTGGTATAATAAATGGGAAGGTGTCCAGTCTAATATTGTGTGCTAGAGAGTTCACTGCTAAAAGCAGAGTTTTATTCAAATTCATTTTGAGTCCAGATATTTTTTGAAGTTCTACTAGTGTATTGAGGACTGCTGGTATAGATGTTTGTGGGTGTGATATATATATATAGTACCATATCATCTGGATATACTGATATTTCCTGTTCAAGTCCTTCTCTGGTAATCCCATTTATCTCTTAATACATTTTGAAGGTGAATGGCCAGTGGCTCCATGGCAATTGCAAAGAGCGACGGCATCCTTGTCAAAAACCACGTTCAAGTCCATCAATGCACATGCGTAACACAAGATACATAACTAATATTTTAAATAAAACCTTTAAATCAAACAGTATTTTTTAATACTTACTAACTGAAATAACATTTAGTCTTGTTGTACCTGACCAGCTCTATTGTAATTTTACCATTCATTACAAATATGAAGGCCGTCTGATCATAGATTTTAGTGCCATCACAATGTTTTGATAAAAGGTGATCACTGCCACTAAGTGCTCAAAATAGTACCACTCTTTTTTTTCTGATAAAACCATCAACTTGAGTAGTATCGAGAACCTTCAATTTTGAGGGAAGGGACCAAAGTAAAAAGAAATAAATTTTATACTAGGATAAAATCATGTTACAATGTCTTCCAATTGAATGCTTAAGATACTTGGTTCAATGAAAAATGAGAAGCATTTAAAAATAAGGATTCAAAAATGTAAATTGTTATTTTTTGCTTTATATTTGGAAAATCACTTGAAAAAGAAACAAGAAATTGTTGCATACTCATACGGTACAGTGATGAACTACCAGGAAAAGTTAATGTACAAAGAAGGGGTGAGTTTGAAAGCCATCTTCTTCTTCTTCCTCTTTACCTTTTCCAACTTCTATTTGGGGACAATGTGCTCGATCAACATTCTCCAAACATTCTCCCTTGTTTTCTTTTCCCCTGTACTTCCATTCCAATCACTCTCCTGCCCACTTATTTATAGTCTCTCCTCATCACAAGTTTATACCACTTCGACCTACTTTCCTATACAATCTTAGAAATCTCTCCTACTTTCATTGAACGTCTGATTGTCCCATGTTCTATTCTGTTCCTTTCTATGTAACTCCACACATCCATCTCAATATTCTTTCTGCCACATTTAAATGCTCCTGTGCCATATGTACTGCCCATGATCACCTTCTTCCAATTGTTCCATCCACAATGCACTCAGTGGGTTATCTCTGCATCTACCTTTTCATCTTGGGCTACTATTGATTCTAGATATTTAAATGTATCTGCTCTTTTCAATAGCTCTCCCTGCAGACTAGCATCTGAATCCTGATCATCATTAAATCTCATGTATTCTGTCTTCTTCCTATTTATCTTTCAAAACCATTCTACATTCTTCCAACTTCCTCTCCACTTGCTCTTTTCTGGTGCTACACATCACAATGTATTAGCAAAAGCTAACCTAACCACCAGTGGGATTGGTCTTTTATCCCATGACTCGACACATCCATAGCCAGATTAAAAATGTAAGGACTTAAAGAAGAACCTTGGTGCCAACTTACTCTAACTAGGATCTTGTTTGTTACCCCAACAATGCGTTTAACCGGAGTTTGAAAAGTTTGAAAGCTGTAGCAGATACTCTTCCAGCTACTATGGTATTCACATGTATTTTAGCAGAAAAACACAACTTTGAGAACAGAATTTAAACTGAGAAAAGCACTGTGTTAGATGTGGTAACCTAGGAATTGAAATGAACAGTCACAGCCTATGAATTTAGTGGGACCAATGTTTGATCCAAGGTGTGCTGATTAATGGTAATTTGTAGCCTAGTTACTTACAAAGTTCTTTTTTCAGACAGTGTAATGCACTCTGTTTTTTACAAGGCTATATGTGTTAATGAACCTTTCTAAAGCTGTTAAACAACACCATACCTTATCTGACTGACTGATAGACCCATCTCCTTAATCAGCTGCCTTTTTCTTATCAGACAGAGTAGAGCTGTCATCATGGAGAAGTGGTACTTGCTCTGTGACTCAGCTGCCATATGAGCAAATCTACACACCCCACCCTGGCTCCCTGACTTCTGACGGCTCTTAGGCTTCTTTCAGTGCCATGTAACAGTGTGGACAGCTAATTGCTTTTTCACATAGGTTTTCTAGTTTTATTAGTCAGGAGAAGCAGACTGAACTGTGACAGATCCAAAATGCTGCTCTTTGTGAAAATACCATGCCTGTTACATCAGCAAAGCTTAATTAATCTACAGATCTTTTTTTACCAGGTTTTAACTGAAGCAAGAAGTTGCCAATTATTATTTATTGTTTTGAAAATGTTCAAGTTATAGGGGAGCTTGACTTTGTCAAATTCTGTAAATAAATGCAAACCTGAGAAGTTAGTCATTTCAATTAGACTGTTTTGGTTTAAATGCTGTGGCACCCGGCTGGGATTCCTACCCAGCCGGGACACCCGGGGAGACAGGAGGAGGGCTCATGCCTCCTCCAGACCACGAGGGGGCGACCGCCCTGGTTGTATTGGGGCCACAGGTACAGGGCTTAGAAGCTCAACCCTGTAGGAAGTGCTGGAGGGGAAGAAGAGAGGGAACACCCGGAGTGCTTCCGGGGAGACAGCCGGCACTTCCGCCACACTGGGGTGTGTCGGGTGGAAGATTGCCAGTGCACACCTGGAGCACATCTGGGTATGGATAAAAGGGGCCGCCTCCCTTCATTCGAGGCTGAAGTCGGGTGGAAGCAGGACAAGGTCGGAGAAAAAGAGAAGGAGGCGGTCTGAAGAGACAGAGTGGTTGGCCTGGACGTTGGGGAAGATTGGGGGTTTGTGTGGCACTTAAAGACTTGTAAATATTAGGTTTAAATAAACGTGTGGTGGTGACTACAACATGTCTGCCTGTGTGTGTCCGGGGCTTGTTCCACAATGCCTATTTGTTAAGGTAATTTGGATTGGGATGTAAGCTAAATGTTAATAAGTCTTGTATGAATAAACACAAATCACATATTACATTCAAGTGTTTTTAACATATAAATGTAATATATTTTATTACAGTTTAACAGAAACTTGGTGTTGAAAGTCTATTTTCATTCTTGTTTAAGTGTTTGGCATTTACCTATGCCATTAGTAAAAGTAAAAAAGAAAAAAGTATCAAATTAAAATAACTTATTTAATATAAGACATAATATATAATATAACACATTTAGAGAGTACTATAAGTCCTTATATTCTACTCAGTTTAAAGAAGGTAAAACACAATTTAATGAGTTTCTTAATTCATGAGAGATATCACAGCTAAATACTCTTAGTGCTGTGGAACTGGATAAACCTCTGACACTTTCAGAATTACTAGATGCTATAAACTCACTTCAAAGTGAGAAAGCAGCCGGCCCTGATGGCTACCTAATAAAAAAATAGCTCCAGTATTGTTAGCAACATTTATAGAAGCTAAAGACAAAAAAAATCTACCTCAGACTTTTCGCCAAACATTAATTATCATCTTTCCTAAGAAAAACAAGGACCTACTACAATGTGCATTATACAGACCAATCACTCTTCTAAATACTCTGCAAAGTTCTACCCAGAAGGATTGAGAAAGTGTTATCTTTTGTAATATCACAAGACCAAACAGAATTTATTAAATGCAGACACTTTTAACCTTCAACGTTTGTTTAAAGTAATATATTCACCCTTTATAACACCCCAAAGATCTTATTATCTTTAGATACAGATAAAGCATTTGATATGGTTGAATGGGACTACCTATTCACCACCTTGCACAAATTTGGATTCAGCCCAAACATATGTGCAAGGATCAAATTACTTTATACTAGTCCAGAAGCCTCTGTTTAACAACATTATTTCAGATAACTTCAAATTAGAGCACAGTACTCGACAAGGAGGCTCCTTATTACCTTTGCCCTTTGAACTGTTGGCTGTATACTTTCAAAAAGCATCACACATAAAGGGAATTCACAGAGAAGGACTTGAACAGAAAATATCAATATATGCGGAGGACATGGTACTGTATATATCGGACTCACAAAACTCTGTGCCAGCAGCCCAAAAAGCATTCGCAGATTTTCAAAAGATATTTGGACTTAAAATAGATTTGAATATTTTTTTTCCAGTGAATTCTCTAGCACATAATATCGGACTAAACACCTTCTGATTTATATTAACAAATCAGTTTAAATATCTAGGGGTAAACATTACAATATAAAGCTCTTTTTCAACAAAATTTTGTATGCATGGAAAAAATTAAACAAGGAAGGAGTAGATGGTCTACCATCCATCTTACATTAGCAGCATCAACATTGTTAAGAGAACCATCCTTCCCAAACTGCTCTTCCTATTTCAAAGCCTCCCCATATACATTAACCAGTAAGTTTTTAAGAAATTACAGACTCAATCATAACTTCATTTATTTCAAATTCGAAACATCCACAAATCCAAAGGGCGACTCTACAATGACCTAAAGCAGAAGGGGGTATAGCACTACCTAACATTCAATTTTATAACTGGGCAGAAAATTTACAAGCTATTAAGATCTGAACATCGACACAAATCGATGAATATCCACAAGCCTGGCCTACAATTGAAATAAAATCTTGCAGTACTTCTTTATATTCCCTACTCTGTGCCCCAGTTCATACAATCTAACTTCATTACACTAATAATCCAATTGCCCTTAATTCACTCATAATATGGAACCAATGTAGGAAGTACTTTAGGATAGGGAAGCTTCTATCTGCTGCACCTCTACATGGAAACCACCTTTTTCACCCTCTCAAACTTATGCACTGTTTAATGTCTGGAAAATGTCCTGGATTTAAACACTTAGAGACTTGCACATTGATAATATCTTTGCATCCTACGAACAATTATGCTTTAAATACAACTTCTCATAAACACAATTTTTCCACTACTTTCAAGCTACAAACGTTGCTAAACAGAACCTGCCCAATTTTCCTCACCTTCCACCTTATTCTATTCCAGAATAATTATTGATCAATCTTGAAGACTCAGATAGCATCTCAACCATTTCTAAAAAGTCCCTTCCTTTCCAAGACCTCAGAGTACATTGAGGAAAGGATCAGTCACTTAATATTTCAGAAAAAGAGTGGAAGTCACCCATGCACAGAATACATCCAAGCTCCATATGTGCAAAGCATTCAATTATTCAACTTAAAATCTTTAATCAAGCACATTTATCTCATTTAAAATTGTCCAAAATGTTTCCATGGTTAGACTCAACCTGTGAACATTGTAATCTAGCTCCAGCCTCATTGGGCTACGTATTCTGGGTGTGCACCAAATTAGCAACAATTTGGACAAAACTATTTGCATGCCCTATTTTGGATACCCTTCTTGTTTCTTTTATAGAGTAGCTTTGGTTGCTGGCTCCTCTCTCTTTCTCTTGGGTGGGGGTTGAATTTTGTTTTGATTTGTTACATTTGTTGACTTTATGGAATATCTATTTCTAATTATAATCAATAAAAAGAAAAAAAAAAGATTAGTGCATCACTAGCCATTTGCTAATTTGTGAGACTGCTGCTAAATGAAACAACTTGTGTAAAGTAAATTTTGGAATAGTTTTCTACAAAAGCAAAATAAGGATAAAACAAAAAAAATGTAATGGAAGAGAAATCCAAACCTATAAGAGTTCTTTGCAATACATGTATTTCTATTTTAATATCTTCATTGGTAAAGTGAAAGAATATACAAAAAAGCACAATTTATTGCAAGCTACCATTAAGCAAATACTCATATCAAATAATACTTAATTAACAGTAAATGCTTATTATTTTCCTATCCTAAAAATGTAATTAAAGCTTTAATACTCTGTTGTAAGAAAATAATTATCTATGTGAATATACACTTATTATGATGGGGTTTCTGAATAGTAGATGGTAACATGGCAACAAGATTTTTTTTTAAATCCACTTATGTGCTTCAATAATCTTTATTCAGCATAACAGGGCAGGTGCACAATCTATACATATATAATCCAGCACTTATCATGCAACTATGAATTTTTAGTTTCCTTCAGTACTGTAATTTTAAATAGTTATGTATTTAAATAACAGTTTTGCATATGAATTGTCAAACATTTAGTCCTAGCCTAAACATTAAATATCAAGTACTGCTGTATGTGTAGTGCCATTTCAAAGCAAATTTAAAAAGGTACATCAAAAACTACAGTTTTTACGTACTGCTACTACAGCTGGGTGCTAAAAAAGTACTTCTTTTTGAAATTATTAAGAAAAGCAAGCATTTAAATTTTCAGAATTAGAGAGTCTATATATAACTGCTGTCACAAACTCCACTCTGAGTCATAGCAAAGTTTGGGGCAGTCACCCGTATATTTGGTATCCTGACTGCAAAGTTACAAAAAATATAAACAGCACTGATGTGCACAAAACAGAGTCCAAAACAGAACTGAGGGAATAGGGAAAAGGTGGAGGCTTTTAAAGGGGAAGACAGCAAGTGAGGTCAAAGGGATCGGGCTCACAAGGGTCTTCAGTCATAGGTTCGAGCCCGGACGTGACATCACAGGGGCCAGAGCCAGCAAGGTCTTCTTCCATAGGCTCAGACCCGGAAGTGACGTCAAGAGGGCCAGGTGGAATCTCCCATGAATGGTCTGCAGGAAAGGAAGAAAAAGAATCAGTACACTCTGCCACATTCTGGTCTGATTTGGAATTGCCCTTACTCAAGCCCTTTAGCTGCCTCCCATGCGCATGTGTGTGACACTGCTTACTATTTTAGTTTAACATAGGAAAGCAATTTTTATTATATTTTGTTATATATTAAAGAGCCAAAAAAGAGAGTTTGTCAACATCTAATGTAATAGCAAGCATCCCTCTACACTGACTGTAACAGCAAGCAGTTTCCTACACTATCCTGGTGAATAATCCCATTCAACCTTCTTTTATTACAAGAACTAGGCATTTCACGTGTAGCATGTATTTCAGATATTTCAATTGTATAACCTGTTTCACTTAATAATTCAGTTAACATATCTGCTTAGATATTGAATTTGTCATAAAGACAATGACATACATTTTTCTGTTCACTGACATTTAACAACTTGTAAATGTAATGTAAGTGAATACCAATAAAATGGGTTCAACAGAACTGAAGCAAATAGAGTAAAGTTTCAAGGCTTAAATGACAGGTAACACTCACCCTGTGTGAAAATGTACTTGTCCTGCTGGGACAATGTATGAAAACTGTATTTATGACAAAGAGAAGTGTAACAATGTCACAGAAATTATTTGTCCATTTTATTCATCCATATTACTCAGTATACCAGAAATATTAGATGAATGCATGGAGGAACAGATTACACTGTCTAAGACAAATTCTAACGACTTAAAACTGTATACGTAATTGTTGTATATGAACTCATCCACAACTGATTACCTTTGCAAAGTAATATTTCAAAATTGAAAGAATTGTATGTTTTGAAATACAGAGTAGTGGATGAGAGAATATATACTTTCATATATTTGGGTAAGTTTTTGATGTTGGTTTTATGTGCTAATAACATTGTGTAAGTACTTCCCAGTTCATTTGATGCTGGAATTAAATTTGAATTTTTCACATTCTTATAAAAAAGGTATTCAGTATTTAGGAGGAATGTGTCCTACTGGATGAAACAGTGCATTCTAGGGAAGCTATATGCCACTTCCACACATACTGCAGAACTGGGTATTTAATGGAAGATTGAAGATAAGCAGGAAGAAAGCAGAATATCTGAGGTTTAATGATGATCAGGATTCAGAAGTTAGCCTATGTGGATAAATTTAAATAACTAGGATCAGTGGTAGCCCAGATTGAAAATGAAATGCAGCGATAACCCACAGAGTACAGTGCGCATGGAAAAATTAAAAGAAGGTATTAGGAATATTGTGTGATCAAAGAATTAAAGTGAAGGTTAAAGATAAGGTTTAAGGCAGTAGTAAGACCAGCAATGATGTATGGAGCCGAGTCATGGGCAAAAGAGTGATGGGAATGGAAGTAAAGGGGAAGAGAAAGTGAGGGGGGCCAAAGTGGAAGTGGCTGGATAAAGTAAAAGAAGATCGAAAGTAAAAAGGCTTGACTAGCGAGGTAGCGTAGGACCGAGCTGATTGAAGAAGGTTGATCAAAAATATTAGCCCCACACAGATGTGGGAAAAAGGAAGGGGAAATAGTAGTAGAAGAAGAAGCATCTAATTAATACAAATCAACAAAATTACCAGTTTGATAGTATTCACACATTTAATCCCAAAGAAAGAGGTAAGAATCTTGAAAGGCTCTAAAAAGGTACATTATATGCCCAAAATATTTGAAATGTAAACTGAAAAGCAAGTTAAATATGATGTTGTGGATTTTTTCCAGTATTCCAAAAATTTGCTGTCTTCTCTTACAGAAAATATCAGTTGTGTTATGGGTGGCACAGAGTTTGAGGTTTATTATTCCTTAGCACAATTTGCTCTTTTTGAAATACCTAGTCTTATTAAACAATCTTCCAAAGAATGATAAAGCAGCTTTTTATACATCATGTGAGCATATTATAATTACTTGACATCAATAACATTATTGTTAAAAAAGGCTAACTAAAAACAACATAAAAGGCATTAAATAAAGTAAAAATTGTACTAAAAGATGAGTGTAAAATAATAACTAAACTAAATTACTGCACAGTGAAAAACTAACTGTTTAAAAAACAAAGTGCGTTAATTAATGTGATCTTTGCTGGATTCTGATATGAAGATCAACTCTGATATGTTAATTAGACATTTTCTTATCTGTGCTCACCGTCATAACTTTTTTTTAAGCCATTGAAGTGTTTTTGATGGGTGGTGCTGCATCTTCTTTTTTTCCCCTCAGTTTCTTGAATAATTTTTGTTTTTTCTGATTTATTTGATTCTTTTTATTTATTTGATTCTACTTTGCACCTGAAGCTGTAAGGTCTAGTAGAAGAGTTGGATTAAATTATGAATAAATGGATTGCTAGAAAACATTTTTTTTAATAAAATGTACCGTATTTACCCGTGTACCATGCACACATTTTTTCCCGAAAATTAGCATTAGAAAATCAGGTGTGCGTCATACACGAGGAATTTTTTTTCTGTAATGTTTACTTCTTCTGCTTGGGCTCTCTGTCTCGCTCGCTCGCTTGTTTGCGCGCGCTCTCTCTGTCTCTTGCTCGTTCGCATACACGCTCTCTCTCTCTCGCTCACTTGCTCGCTGGTGCACACTCTCTCTCTCGCTTGCTTGCGCATGCTGTCTCCCTCTCTCGCTCTTTCGTCATTCAACAAAAATAGAAGGGCATTTCGTGGCAAACGTGCCCTAAACTCTTCCTATACAAACATCAACGTGCGTCGTACATTGGGAAATTTTTTTTAATGATTTTCTTTGTAAAAATTAGGGTGCCCGTCTTACACAAGGGCACGTGGTACACGAGTAAATACAGTATTTCTCAACAGGAGTAATTTTATGCAAGTCCAGAATAGTGCTTTGCTCATAAAAAAACATGTTCTTTTCTGGTTATGGTTTAGCTTGTATGCATTGTTTTTTTTTTATCTTTTATTGAATTTATTAAAAGCATGTAAACGTTCCATTCAATCAAGTCAAACTTAGCAACACTAAGTTCAATTCAACACCCACCCATGAGAAAGAGATGAAGGCGAACAGGCAAAGTAAAACTGAGAGTAGTAAAGAGAGAAAGAAGTCCTTCTCCCCAAAATAAATGCTTATTCTAAAATATTGTTGATTAGATCCTGCCAGATTTTAAAAGAGTTTTGAATAGATCCTCTAAGTGAGAATTTGATTTTTTCCATTTTCAAATAGTATATAACATCAGTTACCCACTGACTTAAAAGGGGTGCACTAGGATTCTTCCTGTTGAGCAAGATGAGTCTACATGCTAGTAGTGAAGTAAAGGCAATTACAGTTTGTTGCCCTTCTCCACTTTAAGCCCATCTGGGATAACACCAAACACAGTTGTTAGTGGATTAGGAGGGATTGTGACACCAAGGCTGTCTGATAGGTATTTAAAAATTTTGCCCAGAAACATGTGGCCAAATGAGGCTTGAGCTTGGCTGCAACATTCACAAGTTGGATCTTGCCCTGGAAACATTTTAGACAATTTTAAACAAGACAGATCTGTTCGATAAAAGGTTTTAAGTTGAATGACTGAATATTTTTCACATATGGAACTAGACTGAATTCTATGCAAGGCTGACTTCCACTCCTTTTCTGAAATGTTGTGTGAGAGATTATTTTCCCACTGTACTCTGGGATATTTAAAAGAAAGGAACTTTAAAATGGTTTTATATGCTATAAGAAATGCTGTCTGAATCTTCAAGACCGATCAATATTTCTTCTGGAATAGAAATAGTTGAGAGGGAAGTGAGGCAAATTGTGCTGATTTCGTTGAGCAGATCTTCTAATTTGGAGATAGTGGACAAGTTGTGCTGATGGGAAGCTAAATTTGGAGTGTAATTGTTCGTAGGATGCAAAGGCATTATTTATATAAAAATCTCTACACGAGATTTAAGTTTGAGAGGGTGGAAAAAGGTGGTTATCATGTAGAGGTGCCACAGATAAAATATTCTCCAACGTGAAATTGAAGTGTTTCCTACATTGGTTCCATATTCTGAGTGAATGAAGAACAATTGGATTTTTAGGATATTGATGATATCTTGTATTTACTACCGTACAAAGCTGGGAATATAAAGAAGTACTACAGGATTTCATTTTGATTGTGGACCAAGCTAGTGTGTGTTCATCTATTTGTGTCAATGTCAAGGTTGTATATTTGCTGCCCAATAATAAAATTAAAAATTAGGTAAAACCATACCACCTTCTGATTTAGGTCATTGTAGGGTCGCCCTTTGGATGCATGGATATTTTGAAATCCAAATAAATGAAGGTACAATTGAATCTAATTCCTTAAAAAAAAAATTGTTAATGTTTATGGGGATGTTTTAAAATAGAAATAGAAGATTAGGGAGGATATTCATCTTGAAAGTATTAATTCTCCCTGCTAAAGTAAGATGGAGGGTAGACCATCTATGCCCGCCTTGTTTAAGTTTTTCCAAGCAGACAGCAAAATTTTGTTGAAAAAGAGCTTTATATTTACTTGTGATGTTTACCTCTACGCATTTAAGCCGATCTGATATGATAAAAGGGAAGGTGTCCAATCTAATGTTTGCTACAGAATTCACTAGAAAAAGTATGCTTTTATTCAAATTAATTCTGAGTCCTGGGGGTATTTTTCGTATGTCGCTTAAATCATCCGAGATCAGGTGCCTCATCCTGGATGTTAATGCCGGTGACACTCATCCGGGATAGGTCTGTTTTTCAAACGCAGCCGTGTATTAGATTAGTCTAGCTGGATTTAATCATACAAGATGAATGTGCGCGCCCGCGCTGAGTGAAAAGTCCATATATATTGAGTCTAGAAAACATAATCAGCAAATTTTTGATAGGCTGTAACAAAATGACGAAAAAACGGGTGCATTTTTTTTGACAGACGCGGTCCCTTTACTCGAAGGACATGAAGAATTTCAAGATTTAATATGCACAAGGGGTAACACTGCAAAAGCAGCCCAGACCAGAAAAGATGGCTGGCAAAAAGTGGCCAACAAATTAAACGCTAAGTAGCGTGCATTGTACTTACTGAATGCAGCGTTTCATTTCCTAGGTGTCAGATTAATTATTATTTAATATGTCATAATTCCAGATCAAACGTGAGCACAAGGAGAACATGGGAACAGGTTAAAGTGAAGTACAAGAATATACTTCAAACTGGTAAATATTGGTATATAACTATTTAAAGAACTGTTGACATAAATAATCATATATAATATAAAAAACATTAATTTTAAAGCTAATAAGAAGGCAGACAAGCAAAAAACAGGTGGAGGTCCACGCGGTCCACACTTAACCCCTGCAGAAGAGTTGGCTCTCCAGAAAAATGCCCATTGCCCTGTTTCTGAGGGCATTCCAGGGGGAAGCTCCTCCTCAGAACCAGTGGCAGGATGCAGTGGTCACTTCATTTCAGGTAAAGGATGGCCATTGCATATATTTGTCCTCCATGTGTGCCATAGGTATGTTCCATATAGCCCTCTTTTTTGTTGGGTCAGTTGCAGGGAATGTCATATCCCTTGAACCTGTTTCTGACCAACGAGATATTGACAAAGGTCAAATATTTGATGAAGACACTGTGTCTGATTATTCATCAGGAGGAGAGGTAAATTTTCCAAATAATGTTTGATCAAACTCCACTCTGATCAGTCCCATGTGCCCCAATCACATTTGGAAATCCTGGTAATGAGAATGTTAGACTGCTTGAGAGATTCTTCATGGAACTGTGGGTGTTTTAGCCTGTGTATTACCTACCTGCAATGGCATGAAACGCCTCTTTTATTGTCCGCACACGCAGGTGTCCAGGAAACACTATGAAAACCCGAAGGAAATATTTCAGAGCCAAACAGACTTTATGAATTGCCTGGCAAACTGCACTTTTAGATAGATTTTCCGCTTCGCCTACAGTATATAAAAAAAGTGCTGCTTGTAAAAAACCTCAAAGCAATGCCTACTGTCTGTGTCGTTGTGAGAGCCCGACTTCGCCGAATTTGACTTTGAATATAAGGTGCTAATAAATCTTTGAGGTACAATATTCCCCCTCGGCTAAAGCGGTATCTTTCGAAAAGAATTTCCTCCAGGAGCAATAAACGATCTTGCCGATCGCGCAAAACCCTCTCTATATGAAATTCTCATCTTATAATTTGCACACCAATATCTATTGGTCGCTCATTCATGAACGGCGAACCCATGACTGGATGACTTCCACGCACCATCACTGATTACGTGTGTTAACTAATCCTTGTTTACGTAGAACAAACCTGCTCCGAGCAGGTTTGAGGATTAGGATGTGTTGTTATGACAACACTTCCAGCAAGAGTTTCAGAAAACCGACAGATCCAGGATCAGGCCAAATCGTCAACAAGTACATCCGGCTATACGACTAATCCACGTACGAAAAATACCCCCCTGATATCTTTTGAAATTCTGCTAGTGCAGTTAGGGCTGCAGGCACAGAATTTTGTGGGTCTGATATATATACAGTACCATATCATCTGAATCAGAGATATTTTCTGTTCAAGTTATTCTCTGAAAATCTCCTTTATCTCTGATACATTTTTAAAGTAAACAGCCAATGGCTCAATGGAGATTGCAAAAAGAAGTGGTAACAAGGGGCATCCCTGTCTAGTACCGCATTCTGGTTTGACGTATTCTGAAATAATGTCGTTAATACAAACAGAAGTTTCTGGACTGGTATATAGTAGTTTGATCCATGCACATATGTTCTGCCCGAAACAAAATTTATAAAAAGTGGTGAATAACTAGTCCCATTCAACCATATCAAATGCTTTTTCTGCAGCCAAAGATAATAAGATCTCTGGAGTGTTAGACTTTATGGGTGAATATAGTACATTAAATAGGCATCAAAGATTGGAAGCTAAGTGTCTACCTTTAATAAATCCAGTTTGATCTTATGATATTACCAAAGGGAGCACTTTCTCAATCCTTCTAGCTAGAACTTTGGAGAGTATCTTGACATCATTATTCAGAAGTGAGATTGGTCTTTATGATGCACACTCCAATCCAGTTTTGCTTGGCAAAAAATTTGAGGTAGAATGTCATTGTCACTGGCTTCTATAAATGTTGCTAATAAAAGGGAGCTAACTTACTTGAATTTTTTTTATAAAATTCAGTAGGGTAGCTGTTAGGACCTGGTGCTTTCCCACTCTGAAGTGAGTTTATAGCGTCGAGTAATTCTGATAGTGTCAGAGGTTTATCCAATTCTTCTGCACTGAAAGTATCTAGCTGTGTTATCCGTAATGTATCAAAAACACATTAGATTGTGTCTTGTATTCTTTAAACTGAATAGAATATAAGGAATTATAATAGTTTCTAAATGTGTGTATTATATTTTTATGGTCAATGATTTTATCTGTCTGTGTTGGTGATTACCGATGTTGCATTGCGAACTTCCTGTTTGTAGATTTATTGGGCTAAGATCTTATTAGCCTTCTCTCCATTTTCGTAGTAATAATGTTGTGATTTAAAAATTAGTTGTCCTCTTTCTTTCGTTGTCAGTCTTGGTGTTTAGACCTGTTACGTGAGAGAATAACATTACAGCTCGCAAAGTTCACTGTTTGGTTATAGAAATTGCTTCTGAAATTTTGTTGTCATTTTACTGTCTTAAATTAAAGTTGTACACTACTGCATTTGATAGCTTTATTTTTAATTTCCAATATTGCCAGCAGTTATGACTATGAAGCCTGTTGTTGTGTTGGCACTTTCGATTGTGGGGTTTAAAAAGGACAGATCAGAAATAGTTTGCTCTTTTTCTCTCCTCCCCCCACCTACCCATTTTTCCTCCCCCAAGTGAGGCTAGACCACACTTTTTTGCTTGTCTGCCTTCTTATTAGCTTTAAAATTAATGTTCTTTTCATTATATATAATTCTTTATGTCAACAATTCTTTAAATAGTTATATACCAATATTTACCAGTTTGAAGTATATTCTTGTACTTCACTTTAACCTGTTCCCATGTTCTCCTTGTGCTCACGTTTGATCTGGAATTATGACATATTAAATAATAATTAATCTGACACATAGGAAATGAAACGCTGCATTCAGTAAGTACAATGCACACGTGTTTAATTTGTCGGCCACTTTTTGCCAGCCGTCTTTTCTGGTTTGGGCTGCTTTTGCAGTGTTACCGCTTGTGCATATTAAATTTTGAAATACTTCATGTCCTTTGAATAAAAGGTCTTGCTCCGCTTGTGTGAAAAAAAAATGCGTCCGTTCTTTCGTCATTTTGTTACAGTCTATCAAAGACTTGCTGATCATGTTTTCAAGACTCAATATATATGGGCTTTTCACTCAGTGCGGGCACGCGCATTCATCTCGTATGATTTGATCCAGCTAGATTAATGTACTATACGGCTGCGTTTGAAAAACCGACTTATCCCGAATGAGTTTCACAGGCATAACTCATCCAAGATGAGGCATCTGATCTCGGATGATTTAAGTGACGTACGGAAAATACCCCCCAGGCCCACCCAGAAGGTCCCAAAACAGCTTTGAAACAAAGAAAAATAGATGAACAAAATGACATTGTGCCAACAACAAAGATAAAACATTAATATATTTTTATTAACCAGAGGATTACAATAAAAATAAGAAAAAGTAATTCGCAACAATCTTTGATTTAGAAAACCAAAAATCACAAAAATGTTAACATATTTGTGTTCCTGACCAGGGTAACTATAATGCTATTTGGTCATGTTGATGGCAAAAATTATTTTGTGTCATTTGGAGCTATTATTAGAGCAGAGTGTTTACATATTTTGGCCACAATGTTTTTATCACATTTACCACCATTTGGTACATTTGTTTTGGTGTTGTTGACTATCTTGTGGTGAGCAGTTGGATGCCTGTGCCACTCAATGTGGTGTATGAACTTGAACCATCTAGTAATTTATGGGCCGAGATCAGTGCTTGAGTATAATGAGATGCAGACAAAGACAGGTAAAAGTAAAAAAAAAAAACAGTATCTCTTTTTTATAATAAAAAAAAAACCAAAACGATCAAAAAAATAATAAAAGAAAAAATGATCCAATGGCATGTTTTAAAACCAACAATTAGCCAAAAAAATGAGAAAAGTATTTACAAAACAAACACCGTTTTCTTCTTTTTTTACTCAGAGTTTAATACAAGAAAAGATAAAAGGCTGTTTGTACAGTAGTGCAAGGAGCCTTTTCAATACCATACCTCTTGTGACAGTGTGCCCTTGTGGGCTGGTTCTTCTCTCGACTACCAGGTTAGTGGCCCTCACATGCCAATGCTGGCCTGTACTCCACCACCCGGTCATCAGTTGTTCTTTAACCCCCTGCAAGAATTGTTCAAGCACAATATATAAATTATTTTTTAACAATGTGCTTGCTAGGCTGAACCATGTCATACACAATTCCTGTAATTGGACCACAGGTTGTTTGGGAAATTTCCCTTTTTGCCATCTGTGACACCCCTTGTAGGAGGAAGGTTGGTGCCAGACTACACAGTGGGTATCTTGCAGTTTGGAACCGACTGGGATCAGAATTGAGAGATTGCAGACATGGAGGCACAGACACAAAAAGATGGTATTTCAAAACAGTAGTAGGTTTTATTTGCAGGTGCACAAAAAAAACTGCAAACCCAAACTATAAGATACCTACACCAAAACAATGCTACAACTTGGAGATATCTATACTTATTTACAAAATAAAATACTGTATATTCAATTAAGGCACAAGCCACTGTTTTTGGCATACTGTAAGATAAGCTATACCAACCACACTCTCCACCCGACCAAAGACGACCCCTATAGGCAGAAGTGCCTTTATAATGGGGAACAAACCTTACAGCCAATCCTGTGTTACACCATTCTCTTTCACCAATTGTAGTGGGTGCCGGTGCTTTCTGTGTATGTGCTACACTCAACCCCTGTAAGGCATATATTAAATACACTGGAAGCATTGCAAGCGCACTATGAGCACATCCCTACATGCTGCCCCAGACAAGTCGATTTCTTCTTTAGAAAGTAAGTTACTTTTCTCATAACTTTTCCTTGGAATTTTCTCTTGGGGATTTCTTAGGGATCCCCTACCCAAACTACACATGCATGCTTAAAATTAACCAGACTAAACTAAACACTCTGCACTTTTTACTTTATCCACGGCAGGTGTCTATGGAGGCACTTGCCTTGATTGAGTGGCATGCACAGCATCCTCCAGCAGACCTGACCTGGAGGCTCATCCGACTTGTCTCCGGCGTCCCACTGCATGACCCTGATGAAGCCAGACTTATCCTTTAATCCTCCCTGTTTACCTCCCCTTGCAGTTTGCAGTCTGGAGACTATCCATTGCACCATGCTGTCATTTGTGGATTTCCGTCACACCATATATTGTTGTAGATGCACCTCCAAGCCCTGCACCTCTCCATTGTTGAGGGTGTCCACTCCATGACCTACTACAGGTGTATCGATGGGAAAAGCATCCTAATACCTTCGCATACATACCAAGAAAAATATTTGTCCATACTTAGTCTGTCTCCACTGATACCACCTGTGCCACCAATATGTGATGCCACAACCATTCAATGTACAGCACGACCTTGAATTCTGAACATCTAGTAGTTCATGGACTGAGATCAACAGTAGAGCGCAATGAGATACAGACAAAAAAATAAATAAAAAATGAAAAAACAGTGAATCTTTGTTTATAGTGAAACAAAAATACAAAGCAAAAGCCAGTGACATGAAAGAAAACACAAAGTTTCAGTGACATGTTCAAAACCAACAATTAGCAAAAAAAAAAAGGAAAAAGTATGAAAAAAACCAACAGCCTTTCTTCATTTTCCCTTTGAGTTTAAGTCACGGAAAAAAAAAGGAATTTAACAAAACACGCAAATTGAAGGAGCATACACCTCACTAGATCAGCCCCTTCTTTCACTGTTTTAGGGCTACTCCTTTCTTGTCTGTTCAGGTGTTCCTTGCTACTAATATACAGTCATCAAAGGCAGAAAGACACTACTATCGCTTAACATCCTTGCTTTATATGATGCTAGCCACTCAAAATTTATTAATGATAAAGGTTTTGAATTTTACATTTGCATTTACAATTTTTAAAGTATAAATGAATTCACATATTTTTGGAGCATTGTGGTATCTACCGTATGTCTTCAAGATGCTTTGAATCAGACAGCAGTGTTTTGTAGGGCAGTAACACACACAAGCACCCAGTCACCTTCAGAAAACAAAAGGGTGTACAAACTCCAGAGGGCCTCATGTATACAACTCACATTGGCACAAAAAGAGGCTCCAAATGTGTGTGCACAACGTCCCAGGCAAACATCAGGATTTACAACAGAAAACTTGTCACTGGAACGTGCATATATTTATGACAACTCTGACCAATGTGTATGCAACATTTCAGAGAGATTTGGAAATAATGACAACCTTGCTCAAGTAGGGAAAGGCAGCCAAATCAGACAAATGATGACTTGCTCGCATAATGACCCATATCACCAAGCTACTATTATAATGTGCATTGATGTGACAAACATATTACACCTCAAATGTGATAAATATGATGTACTGGCTGTATTTTAGTTAGTTTATTTTAAAACAACCAATCATATTTGCAGTGAAGAACCTTTTGGTTATTCATCATTTTATATCAGCCCAGCTTTATTCTGTCATGCACGATGTAATGATAGCCATCAAGCAACCTGCCAGGCACTACATCCAGTTTTCGTATTTCATTTTGCCAACATGAAAAGACAATTGGCAGCAGCATCTGGTTCTGCTAATGTAAATGGAGCAGTTTACTGCACCCATATTGCAGTAAGGGCACCTAGCAAGAATGAAGCTGCTTTCGCTAACCATAAGTAGTGACATTCCTTTAACGCACAAGACATCCAAGATACCAAATGAGACTGACAAATGTTGTGGCTCAGTGGCCTAGGTCACCTTGTGATTCAACTTGTGATTAATTTATTTTGAGACAAAGTAGCTTTGACAGATATGATGGTACTATACGTGGTGGCTGGTTTATTAGTTAGGTAACTGGTTGAACCCTCAGTTTTTTTATATGGTCTGCTGTTCATTGTAACAGCAATCATATCATTACATGTACCAGGTAATAGTGGCTACCTGCTCAAACAATGCCACGTTATGTCTTTCCCTGAACCCCAGAAGGCAGAGAAAATGCACTATAATTCTGCGTATGAAGTTGTGCTCTCAGTTGCAGAGTGCAACCATATACTCTTGAATGCAGTTGGTGGTGTGTCAGGTGGAAGGCTGCCCTACCAGACAATGAAGTTCTGCAGCATCATGATTGTATGTGTACGAGGTTGATTAGCATGCTTCAAATTCGAATGTTTCAGCGTGGCGTTCAAGGCTCGTTCATGTGTGCACATTTACAAGTTAATTGTGATTTATAATATGCGTATGCCAGGTTTTATAAATCTGATTTATTTTGTCATATGAATATCCTCTTTTTTTAGGCATGGACATATTTTCATGGTTGAATCCATGCAGACTTTTATAAATGAGGCCCCTGGAGACAATAATTTAGCTAGGAACAGAACCCTGGTCCCCAAAATGCTGTCAATATTAATTCAATCTCTTTCTTTCTTTAATTTTCCAAAACCACTTGTTGATATTAGTAACACTTAATATTAAGGTACAAACAAACATTGAATGGGCATTAGTCTGTGTGAGGTCAGAAGTATTCATTCATCTACTCTCAGTTACACTCAACCACTTTATTGCCTTTAATTGACCTAATCTGTATAGCTTCGGGAACTAACAGGGAATCGGACTGGTCAAAATTCTGAAGCTATCAGGTTGCAGTGTTAAGCAATGCAGCTAACAACACATTTGTGCTTTACAGGTAGTAAGTAGTACACTGAAGACTGGGAAGAGTGATCAAAATATATGGTACAGATGAATGAATATCAGTTTTGAAATAATGCAGAAAAAAGTAGAATTTTTAATTTAATAATATGTCTGTTAATGACAAATATGATCCAAGATTTGTTAGGTAAGAGAGACAGACGTTTTGAAGCAAGATAATTATACTCACTAATCATGATGCAGGAGAGTGGCAGCATGTTGCATGCTAATTATAACAAATAAGAATTTTGTACAAGTGACAAAATGAATCTAAAAAATATTGTGTGTATGCAGTGCCTATTAGCAGGCTCAAAACTGACAAGGGTACTAACGTGCAGAAGATTTTCTGATAGCTATAATGTACTTTGCAGTCACAACCAAACTTTATTGGAGCCATGTTTTCTTCATTACATTCCCACATAAAGTAGCAATTTGAAGCCACCATTCTTGTGGTGTCACTCCATTAAGCAGGAGTGAAAGGAAAGGTCTACAGGACGGTAGTGAGACCAGCTATGTTATATTGGTTGGAGACAGTGGCACTGACCAGAAAGAAGGAGACAGAGCTGGAGGTCGCAGAGTTAAAGATGCTAAGATTTGCATCTTTGACGAGGATGGATAGGATTAGAAATAAGTATATTAGATGGTCAGCTCATGTTGGACGGTTGAGAGACAAAGTCAGAGAGGTGAGATTGCATTGGTTTGGACATGTACAGAGGAGAGATGCTGGGTATATTGGGAGAAGGATGCTAAGGATAGAGCTGCCAAGGAAGAGAAAAAGAGGAAGGCCTAAGAGAAGGTTTATGGATGTGTTGAGAGGACATGCAGGTGGTGGGTGTAACAGAGCAAGATACAGAGGACAGGACAATATGGAAGAAGATGATCCGCTGTGGAAACCCCTAACAGGAGCAGCTGAAAGATGAAGAAGAAGAAGATTTTTGTGGTGTCACTGGCTGTCCAATGTTTCAAAGGCTTCTTTTATTTTATAGATGTTTCCTTTGCACTGCATGGACCTCCCAAATGTTATGAAACTGAAGTCAGCTTGAAAATGCATGAATGGATGGATGGGCCCATTTTATTATACTTTTTGATGCTCTTTTATATTTAATCAGGCCAGGACACTTTGGGTAGCATGCACTAGAACAGTGCATTGCTGTACCCACCACACAATGGAACAGCTCAGGATCCTGGTGGGCAATGCCCCAGGCAGACATGCAGTCCAGTCCCATCCTCTGTAAATGGCCATCTAACTGCCACAGTCAGGTGTTATGTGGGCATCCCCTTGGCGTGGTCCAGCCGCTCAGGTCCTCAACAATGAGGATCCCACAAGCTGGATCACCCTTGGAGAATCGTACCAAATTGCTGTAATGTTGTAACTGACTCATAGTGCAGGTAATATGCCTCATTTGAGACTCCATGATATAATATTTAATCAATCAATCTTAATTTTATAAAACACTTAAAGCTGTTTAATTCAAACAAATTACAGTGTTTCACTGCAAACACTCATTTGACTGGTCACTGATAAATTTACATTGCTTAATTGCAGTACAAATTTCAGTGCTTATTTCCTAATTAATTCTTTGTGTGTGTTAAACTGAATTTATCTAAAGCAAAGGTCAAACCAATCATATCAATAATCTTCTGATGCTGTCGAGGCCTTTAAGAACTAGGCCACAAAATGTTTATGTGTTATGTGCCAATGATGAAAAATCAAATGCCATTTAAAACTCAACAAACCAACACTGAGGTTCCATAGCTGTGAAAGTTGATTATCTCCACAAAGGGTACATTTTGCATTAATGTAAGAATTTATGTTATCAATAACACTTTCTAATAGGAAGCATTTTTACAGAAAACACCTAATGGTAGGCAAAATAAGAAATGTATGTATGTTACATTTATTTGACTTGTGGTTCCAGGAAATCAATATTCCTAATAACTCAGAATGATTTTGGCCTAAGGCAGATGGTGTAGAATTAAGTGATTTTAAAGGAATGTTTTTTTTTTTTTTTTTTACACTTGTTTATTATAAATCTGGGCAATAAACTCTCTGTACTGGAATATTTCTTATTCTTTAAAGACATTGTCTTTATTGTAATACAATAATAAAATTAAATTGCAATAAATATAAAGCATATTATATTAATACAATCAAAAATAAAAGCCACTAAAATCAATCACAGTATATTTTATTATTTAGCATTTTTATTTTTGAAAAATATTGTTTTATGCAATCAATTTACTTTCAAATCTTTGTGGTGGAATGGATTGAAAGGAAAAATACAGAATTTCACATTAAATGGCTTTTACAGTATTCAAAAATGTAAAGATGCCAGGTTGTGAATTATAGATACAGTCCTCTGACCTTGAAAAAGATTGTGGAATGGCTTTGTAGCACTGAGGTGATTTTTTAATATTTAACTAGCTATCAACAGAATGCTGGAATATCTATACTGATTTTGCTGCATCACAATGAACAAAACAATTTGTAATGTAAACAAATATAAATTGCTGTATGTGCTGTTTTATGCCAGATATCCTGCACGTATAGAGTATATTTCAGTTATTTTTAAGTTACAGTATTTGTTGACTTTTAAAGACAATTATTTGGGATTATTGGGATACTTGTCAAAACACTGCCCACCTGCTTATGCACACCATAAACTACAGATTCAAGCATGACCCTGAAGATCAGCATTATATCTCCTGGATCATGGACTACCTGACTAATAGACAGCAATTTGTTAGGCTCAAGGATTGTCTGTCAGAAATGGTGGTGTGTAATACTGGACCACCTCAAGGAACTGTCTTGACTAGCTTCCTGTTTACCTTCTACACCTACAGAAATTTTCAGATGACTCCTCCATCATAGGCTGCATTAATAATGTAGACAAACAGGAGTACAGGAAGATTGTGGAGGATTTAGTCATGTGGTACAGGGAGAACCACCTGAATCTCAACATCAGTAAAGAAAAAGAGTTGGTGGTGCACTTCCAGCTTGCCGAAGAACCTATGAGACCAGTCTTTATCCAGGGGAAGGATATGGAAGTGTGCATAGCTACAACCCGTGGGGTCATATAAACAGCAAACTGGACTGGTCTGACAACACTGTGATGCTGTACAAGAGCACCTTGTATATCCTAAAGAGACTAATGTCTTTTGATATGTGCAGCATGTTCTATCAGTCAGCTTTAGCCAGTATGCTATTCTATGCACACAGCTTAAAAGAAGCACAATGACTGAACAAACTTGTCAGGAATGCCTGTTCCATCACAGGGCTAACCCTGGACACACTAGAAGCTGTTGAGGAATAGAGGATGGTGGCAGAACTGTCCCTTACATAAATATATATATATATATATATATATATATATATATATATATATATATATATATATATATATATATATATATATTCTAAAAAAAATCTTAGGAGAGAATGACTAGGGAGACGAGACGTGATCTTCACTTGAAGATCACGGAAGACACTTAAAAACCTGCGCGACGAAAGAGATTGGCCACGGAGCGTCACCTGGGATCCTTAAACATAAGACTTTGTGCCAAGAGATTGACTCAGGACTGTCTCACGGGGAAGTAGAACATGAGATTCTTGAAAGACACACCCTACTTACAACCAATATCAAATAAGACCACAGGCAGCAAAACACTCATTCATGTCAAAGCTTTGAGCACACACAGATCCAGGGCTCTCAGTGCATGTAAAGCGTGTAAGGACAATACGTTACAGATAAAACATCGACGACTAAACGAAGAAGAAAGAGCAGCACGGAGAAAAGAGACTCAAAAGCGCTGGAGAGAAAAAAATGCAAAAAAGAAAAAGAATAATCAAGGTGCAAATTCAAAAAATAAGGAAAGTAATAATCAGGCTGGAACAAGTGGAATTGAAAAAAAAGCATGTCCAATTGGGCTCAGAATTAAAAGACAAAGAGTAAAAGACAAAGTAGAACTTCATAAAGACGTTCAAAAACGTTGCCGCTTTACACATGCAGAGCAGGTTAGAGATTATGAAAGCAGTGGAAATCGAAAGGGTAAAAAAAAACGATGGCGCGATACACATGCAGAGAAAGGTAAAGAATATGAAAGCAGTAAAATTCGAAAGTTGTAGTGTCCCAGGCAGGTTGAAGCCTTTTTTTTTTGAGTGACTGTTAGATTTGATTGAGGGAGGGCGGAGTACAGCACGGAAGACTGACAGCGGGGTATTGATTGATGTGGTATGGGTGGGGGTGGGGGTCACAGGGCGGGAGGAGGGGTTGGAGAGGGTGCTAGAAAGTTGTGTTTGGGGTTATGAAGTCGGCGTTCTTTTTCTTGATTGTTCAAGTAAAAGTTTTGTGAGACTTTAATATCTTTTTTTGATACTGTAGCGACCTAGCGACTTTAGTAAAGATCGCATTAGCACAAACAAAAGGAAATCATTACTCGAAAAAAGGGAAAATAATCATCACGGACCAGGTGTCATTGAAAAAATAGCAGGACAAAGCGAGGTCAGAAATAAAAGACAAAGAGTATAAAACAAAGTAAAACGTCATAAAGAGGTTAAAAAACAAGGGGGGCAAACACATGCAGAGCAGGTCAGAGATAATGAAAACAGTGGAATTCAAAAGACATGCAGAGCAAAATACAGAATATGAAAGCAGAAAAAAACGAAAGTGTCAAAACAAAGAACTTAAACATTGCATTAGCACAAACAAAGAGAAATTATTACTTGGAAAAATAACGAAAAGGCGAATAGAGATCAAATATATGGACATAGGTGATATGTCTGAAGTATGTAAATATTGTAAGACTTTGAAGTTTAAGTCAGAGAATTTCAAAAACAGGGTTTACCTCACATTGGTTACTTTGCAAAAAAATTATTAACTGCTGATGATGTGAATCAGTTTGTCTGTGCTGAAATTCCAAACAGAGAAACCTATCCTGAATTATGGTACAATGTCATTAAACACATGTCTCACGGACCTCATTTAAAAGATTCAGCATGTTGGGACTAAAGATTCCAAATATTGTTTTTAAAGAAGTTCTGAAATAAAAGTGAAACTATTGAAATAGCAACAATTCAAAAAAAAAAAAAATCTTAAAAGTGTGTACAGTGATCCCTCGCTATATCGCGCTTCGCCTTTCGCGGCTTAACTCTATCGCGGATTTTATATGTAAGCATATTTAAATATATATCGCGGATTTTTTGCTGGTTCGCGGATTTCTGAGGACAATGGGTCTTTTAATTTCTGGTACATGCTTCCTCAGTTGGTTTGCCCAGTTGATTTCATACAAGGGACGCTATTGGCAGATGGCTGAGAAGCTACCCAACTTACTCTTCTTTCTCTCTCTCTTGCGCTGACTATCTGTGATCCTGACGTAGGGGGTGTGAGCAGGGAGGCTGTTCGCACACCTAGACGATACGGACGCTCGTCTAAAAATGCTGAAAGATTATCTTCACGTTGCTACCTTCTGTGTGCAGCTTTTAAGTATGCTGCACGGTGCTTCGCATACTTAAAAGCTCAAAGGGCACGTATTGATTTTTGACTTTGTTTTTCTCTCTCTCTCTCTCTGCTCCTGACGGAGGGGGTGTGAGCTGCCGCCTTCAACAGCTTTGTACCGGCGGTGCGTCGCATACTTAAGCCAAACAGCCCTATTGATTTGTTTGCTTTCCTCTCTGTTTCCTTTGAAGAGGAAGATATGTTTGCATTCTTTTAATTGTGAGACTGAACTGTCATCTCTGTCTTGTCATGGAGCACAGTTTAAACTTTTGAAAAAGAGACAAATGTTTGTTTGCAGTGTTTGAATAACGTTCCTGTCTCTCTACAACCTCCTGTGTTTCTGCGCAAATCTGTGACCCAAGCATGACAATATAAAAATAACCATATAAACATATGGTTTCTACTTCGCGGATTTTCTTATTTCACGGGTGGCTCTGGAACGCAACCCCCGCGATGGAGGAGGGATTACTGTATTTCTGCCAAAGAGCTAGATGGCATCTCCACGGGTCCCCGCGCTGTGTGGAGAGCAATTTGAGTAGTGAGAAAAGAGTTATATAAATGTAAATAATTATTTATTATTACTTTACCTGGCTCCCGCATCACCCGGAAGTACTTCCAGACCATGTTAATGGGCCACCGGAACTACTCCCTGGCATCACAAAAAAGAAGCCCCTGGGTGTGTGGGCACCCCAGGTTGGGAATCCATTACTTAATATCAGGATCCTATTACAATTAGTTTCTATTACAGATAATAAGTCTGAGAATTTTTTCGATCAAAGATACAGTACTTTCATTATATTTTGTAGCTTGATAGATGTTCAATATGAGAAAGTATGACACTCCCTGAATAAATACAGCAAGATACTGGTACTACAAAAATGTGAACATACCAAAACTGATATTTTTACTGGTTAAAAGCACAAGAAAATACTTGGCAAAGTATATTAATCAAGTTAGAAAATGTATACATGGCATAAGATACAGTACATTTGCATTTAGGGAGATTCACATGTTGTAGAAATTTATTTCTGTTCTTGTGGATGTTTTTATCTTAATGTAAATATTGAGTACATGTTTATTCACACTATGTTTGTTGGCTTACAGAACGACACTTAAGTGACATCCTCTTCTATTCATTTTTACAAAAATTAAGTGAATGTTTCCCTTGCTTGCATGTTTTATTTAAAGAAAAATAATTTAATTTGCCTCATGACTTCAAGAAGCAAAAGAAATGAGTCGATATGTCAGAGATGATGATCTGAAAGCAAGTTTTTGCCTGCCAGCAAGACTCTGCTTGCATTTGAGTAATTTGTATTGGGCATCTGTTGCATTACAGGCTAGTTTAACAAACAATTTTGAAACTTTTTCAAGCTGTATTGGAGATCTCTTAATCTTGCCTGAAGACTAACTTTGTTTTGTATTAATGATTTCTAGAAGTTTTAGAAGGGTTTAATTTATTATAATATACCTTGTTCATTATTACTGAAATTAATGTATAATGGGAAGGGTAATCAAACAGCAAGAAGAATAAGTGTACCTTATTTCAAAGAAATCAGCCCACTGACGGGCAAAGTTGATTCCTGGAGACAAACAAAAAAATGCACATAAAAACGTGACAACAACAATAGGTGCTTGTAAACAGACATAAAAATGTGACGACAACAATAGGTGCTTATAAACTGCTTGTAAATAATGACATATTATTATATGCAAAAATAGAAAATAATAGAAAAATTACTATGATAGGTTTTTACAGAAAACACAGATTTAAATGTGTAATAAAGTATAGCTATTGAAGTAGGACTTTTTCAGTTAATGAATTTATCCATAATTTTTTTCATTTTCAATAAACTTTGTTTATTAATGATTTCCAGAAGTTTTTCAGTTAATTGTGAGCCTTCTTTATATACTATTTGTAGAATATAGGCTTCAGTTATAAATTCATTTTAGAAGAGTTTAATTTACTATAATATACCTTGATAACAATTACTGAAATGAATGTATAGTGGGAAGGGTAATCAAACAGCAATGTAGCCATACAATATAAATACTGTTGCACTGCTACAGACATAAAAATATTTGAATTGCAATAAGGGAATTGTGTCTTACAGTTGTACAAGTAAATCATCTTTATAGCAATGACTATAAAGTGTAATCCTCTGGGGCAAGCCACTCTCAGTTTTCAAACCCCTAATGTGTTACAGAAACCGGAAAATAATAATAAAGAAGCAAAGATAATCGTATCAGATGAAATACTGTTGCCCGCAGGAGAGTAATAACAAAAAAGAAAGCAGTTGCATTCTTTTAGCTAAGATTAAATTGCTAACTTTATTAGAATTTTTATAGGACATTTTAATGACATCATTTCCCACCTTTCATTATCAGTAACATAATTGCTGCTTGCATTGTTTGCTCACTTTGTTCTTTTATGAATGGTAGTGGTGTCCACATCTTTTGGTGCTGTAGTTATCAATATTCTTTTCTTTTTTGACAGGTGAAAAATGATGTAGCAATGCAAAGAGATTTGTAATAACACACTATTATTAATTAAAGTTTAACAAAAAGGCAGCTTTTGTGCATGTATAAAAACATGCTTGTTAGATCTGCAATATAAATTCAGATATTTATGATTTTAAACTGAAGCAATATTTTGCTGTAAAAGTATGACCAATAATACTGTATTGTTTTACTCCAGACTTTTTGTACCTGTTCTGTATTCATTTGAGCTGTTATGAACTATTATGTCATGGGTGTCACTGCCAATAATGTACATGAGTAGAATGCATAATGATGTTGCAGGGTCATCTTGTATAAAAAGAGGTCTACAGCATAATATGCTGTAAAATCTACCTTTTAAATGGGGAGGCTCTCCCATTTACCTATCAAGAATATGTGGAAAAAAATTAAAGTATGAGAGAATGATAAAAAAAAACAATTTTATTGAAATCAAAACATAAGAATATCAAAACATAAGAAGAAACATGTGCTATTAGAACTTCAGCTTTGTTTATACCTTTTGACATGTGCCTTAATTTTTATTACTTGCACTCAAATGCTTTTGATGTGTGTCATTTTGTTTTGTGTTGTACTTTTATTCCTGTTCAGTTACTCTAGTGTTTAGTAATTAGGATTGTCGGGTGCTACACTAATTCAAATGGCAATTATATAAGAATTCTATATAAGAGCAATGCATACTATGTTGATTTGCTGTTCTCATTTTCAGGTGTCTTGGATCTGCTTTCTTGTTCTTCCTCTTGGTCTAATTGGATTTTTTTACTTAATGCCATATTGAATTTCACCCATTCGTTTTATGAGTTTTTTGCATGGGCTTGGCCATGTTGCTTTGTCATTGTCTTGCATGAGCACCTTCCACAGCACAGTCCTGACATTAAGATAAGTAAAAAAATTGCATTGCTTGTGCTTCTTTTGATAGTTTGGTTTATTGAGCTTCTTTGATATTTTTTTGACTGTGTCATTCAGTTTTTTTGTTCCTGAGCATTTGATTTTTTTTTGGCTCAACCAAGGCTTTGTTTTTTGATTATTCCTTTGTTGTACCTTTTCATCTTCTAATTACATTTTTTCAAATTGTCCTTTTTAAAACACTCCTACCTTCCAACTTCAAATATAATTTTCTGAATCTGAGGACTTTGGCTTAGAAGTTAATTATTATTTTTTTGTCTCATTTTATATTCTTTTGTTTGAAGCTTTGAAATCTGAATTATTTATTCAAGGAATACATTTTATTAAATAATTGAACTTTTGGATTGGTCATGGTTTTTTGATGATTTTGTCATCTGTGTTAAGAAAAGACCATAAAAAATTACAAAAAACTAAAATAGTTTTAGAAAGCAGCACCAAAGGTTTGTAAGATTTAACAAAACAGCTGATAAAGTAAACGGGAAGGCCTGGATGATATACATAAAACTAATGAAGAAATAGAAAAAACTAACAAGACATTAATTGATATTGTGGAAGTGAAAAATACGCTGAAGATTCTCACTTTAAATGAAGGCTTAAGGAGTTGAAGGATAGGCAAACAGTGTAATTAGGTTTATTGCAATAAACAATAACACAGACTCAACCCAATTAAGCCAAACTGAGTTGAGCCCCAAAAAGGCCAAAAATCACAGTTTATATAATCATTTCTTATCATCTTGACCTCGTTTGAAACAATGCCTTTGCTGTGTATTCTGATTCTCTACTCCAGCTGGCTTCTCATGGGCCTTTCTTGGCCACCAATATTTTCTGCATCTCGTCATTCAATAACATTTTCTGCTTCCCTTATTTCTTAGCCAACCTTCAAACAACAGGTGTTCCCCCTGTTCTCTTCTCTTGTCCTCGGACAGTTTCTGTACGTCATTCACTTCTTGATCTGTCTTTCCGAGTTACTCAATATTGGTGGTTTTTCTCTGAGCTTAACTAAAAAAGATATATGGCAAATGCCTTTATTTAATTATTTGCTTGACATATCTAATTCACACTACGTTGTGTGCTTATAGAAGCTCTTAATTAGTTTTATGTCTATTTATGCTAATACATGACTTTTTATTTTCCATAATATATATGATGTTCTGATTATTGATAATACTGTAGTTTCATAAGATGGTTTTTTTTCCCCAGAAACTCCTCTGCCTGCACAGGAGAGGCAGCAATTAAAAGTAAGATGAAACCAGAAGAGAGATCATAACTATAATAACAAGCCAAGGCCTAACCAGGAAGGTAGAAATACAGTAAACAAAGGCCAAGATGTGAGACAAAATCAAAGATCGAAAATGTAGTGAAAGAGTCAATACTCAGAATATTACATGCAACTTAAACCAAAAGGCAAGACAAAGTCAATAAAATAGAAAATTTGTAACCAGAGATATCTTTAACAATAATGAATGTGGGTTCTTTGTTTTGGACATTTATGAAGTATATGATGCTCACTTTTACTTAGTCACGATAATGATGTCACACGTCACACATTCCTTGTCATCTTGCCTCAGAGCAGCTTGGCAACTCTGCATCACAAACGCAAACAATAGTGGAATCAATAATAAAAACAAATTGATACCAAGGGAAAACATATTTAAAAAATAATGTCTTAAAAAAGTCCTAAATTAAAAAAAGATCTCACCATTTAATTCCTTGAACTCTGAAACCCCCAAAGTGAGATCTCCATTATTTTTAGATGCTAGAAAAGGCATATAAAACAAAGTCTGTTGAAATCAAAGTCAGCTGAATCCCAAAGAGCCTGCATATCATGAGCCTTCAGAGCTAGCAGTCTTTACTCCTCCTCCTAGTCTTCAGCTTTTGTTGCACAGCTCTCAGCTTCATATGCTCTGGTTTGTGCTAATCAGATTGCTTCTTGAAATCTCTGGTCATTTTCTTTATTTTCAGTTTTAGCTGTTTCATCAGAATTATTAGTCTTTGTGTAACTTTTTACTTCCTCCTTTCTTCTTTCTGCGGCAGACAGTAAAAGACCATACAGTATGTCCGTTGGTTTTCAGAATCTCAGCCACTTTATTTACTCCCGCAAGCCAAATACACGCTCTGAGAGAGCAAAGGGAAAAAAAGAAAGCAATTGTAACATAAAGTAAGGCTTTTGCACAGTTTTCTGGGTTTTTTTTCTCTAGCAAGCCAAACATACGTCTTCTGAAATAATCTTAACACAACATAAACTGGCAAATAGATATTAAAATTATTTAAATACTACAAAAACATTAAAAGAAAAGCTACATAGTGTGTTACATAGAGAACTAACTACAACAAGTATCTATATATATATATAAAATCCATATGTGCGTCCAGGTGTCCGTGTGTGGGTGTCTTCTGATGAAGGGCGCATGCGCGGGGCACGGTGTGATGCGCGATATTACTGTCAGAGAAAGTTAGAGGCGTTTTACGGAAATACAAACCAGTATTAGTGCGAGAGGAAATTAAAGGCACACAATACAGTGACGCATATTACAGCCACATACAAGCCAGTATTACTGTCAGAGGAGATTAAAGGCATATTACCGACACGCACGCCTGTATTACCGCCAGAGAAAATTAAAGGTATATTACGGACGTACAAGCCAGCGGACGTACAAGACGGTATCCTTCAATAAGAGCGCGCACAGGCATCCTTCAATAAGGGTGCGCATTAAAAGGCGAGCTTCAAAAGGGCGACCTCAATTGAGTGCGGCGAATAAAGGCGTTTGTAGATAATTTAGTTCAAATGGCTCTGGAATATGTGAAGAGCAACAAAGGTGCAGATCTTTATTTACGTGCACCTTTATTCGCTGCAACCAAGTGAGGTCGCCCTTTTGAGGCTCGCCTTTTTGTGCACGCCCTTATTGAATAGAGCCGTACAAGACAGTATTACTGTCACAGAAAACTAAAGACACACAATACACAGCGGCAGCCCACAAAGAACGGTCAGCTCAGCAAGTAAACATCAACAAAAGAAAGGCTGAAAGAAAGAAAAATACGACCAACAAAAATAATGACGTCAAAGTCCCTTGCCATTTAATATAGACTGTTCCTACTAATGTTTATGCACTACTGTTCTAGCGCCCGTTATTGTAACGGGCTAAATGACTAGTACACTATAAGACTATATTAACAAATAGCAATACCTGAGAGAGCAAAGGGAAAAAAAAGAAAGCAATTGTAACATAAAACAAGGCTCTTGCACAATTTTCTGGGGTGCTTCTATTCAACTTTTTTTCCTAAAAGAGAGGGGAAACAATACAAACAATCATTTCAGTGCTAAAATAAAAAAAATGTTAAACAAAAAATAAATAAGTGGAACTCCACAAGCCCATCCTTTCTCTAGTAAGCCAAATACGCGCTTGATGAAATAAGGACATGAGTATCCATAAATGTACCCCAGCCGAGAGTCTCCAACACATGCTCTCCCAATGATTGGTTCCTACCTAACATTAAGTACATATCACACAAAAGTAGTATAACAATTTTAGGGAAATACAAAAAAAAGCAAACCCCAAATTACAAATATAACATGGAAAACCAGATTAACCCTGTTACATTTGCCTTTAGAATAGAATAATTTTTCACAGCACTTAGCTCTTGCTATCCATCCAAAGTTTTCCCTAAATTCAGACAACAATGATCAACTCCTTCAGTTTTCACTATTTACTTAATCGGTTTCCAGTCTTCACCTCATAGATAGAATCCTAAGCAAGAAGGGATTTCAGTATTTTGTCAGCCCTACCAAGAGAGATTCCGGTGATTATTTCAGCTATACTACTGAGTGTTCATTAATTTCAGATTACTAGGGGACAAAGAGGTTTTGTTGCAAGCAGTGCTCCTGGAGGAGAACACTACTCCTGGCCTGTGTCTCTAGACTGTTCCTTCCAGTTTTCTTGCCCAAGTTGCAATCAGAAATGAAGCCTTCAGAGCCTCCAGAAGCAGGCAGATTTGCTGCCAGCTTTCTTGCCAGGAGAACTTTACTGAGTTACTGGCAGTAGTCTTGTCTCTGGGAAGGGGGCCTTTCTACTTTCTCATACTGTAGAAGGTGTTTGAGAATTTTGTGTACATTCCAGTTTCCTGTGCCACATTCCCTGAAGGAGATTTTCTTAAGTCTAGTGTGACTTATATTGAGAGATGTGCTTTTGTAGTTTCAGCTACAAATTTATGTATAGGAATTTCAGTATTTTTATTATTCAGGAATGGTTCAGTGTTTGCATCATCCAGAGGTGTCTAGTATGGTTGCAGAATTTAAATTGTTGAAGTAGAAATATTTATAATTTGGACTGTATTGCTCGTGACATTCTTAGCAGGGCACAAAACACAGTCTTGTATTGACTTCATTCTGCAAAGAGACTGACTAATGAAGGATAATTATGGTTATAGTAAAGTGTGGTATATAAGATACCCCTTTTATAAGATATTCTTGAGAAGTCACTTTATATCACCTGACAGTGAAAAATACTGAGCGCAACACAAAAACTGTAAATGTAACAAGTTGATGTTTGGCTAATGTATCAGGATCCTGCTGACTGTTATTATTACTCATAAATATTTACACTGCGATGCGTGGCAGAGTGGGCAAAAAGAGAAAGGGTGGAATAGGACACAGACAGGGTCCAAGTATGCTCTAACTTAAAAGAAAAATACACCGCAATATCATGCTAGTGTTGGAACTCCATGGAAAGCAAAACGATGGTATACACAGTATGTGTTCTTTGTGCCCTGAAAAGGGCAGAAACAGCAATGCACAGAAGGCAGAGTTGTAACCAGTGTGGAAACACACACTGTTTCTCCAAATGCTATAGTTCAAGTAACCCAATAAATGCTGGGGCACTTGATCCAGTTCTTAGAGGGCCTCAAGTGTCTTGGGAGTTTATGGGAGGCTGAAACTCCTTCTGAGCCAATGGATGAAGAGCGGATGAGAAGTGGCTCCATATCTTTCTTTTAAAATTGCCAAAAGCCAGTTTTCTTCCCTTTGTATTTTGACTAGGATTTTTAGCTCTTGATTTTTGGTTTTGGTTCCTGATCATTTGACCTCATGACCACCTGTTCGGGACCTCAAGTGTCAGAAAATAGTTGCTAACTAGAAGATACTACAGAAGCTTTAAGAGCTAAAGTAGGCTTAGTCACTAAGTAGAAGACATTACAGAAGCTTTAAGAGCTACAGTAGTCTCCCTGAGCTTAGTGGTAAAGGGCATGGTAGCTTATTGACCCTAAGATATCTCTTTTTTAAAAATTGTATTGATTTTATTAAAATCAAATAACATTCCATACAAATAACAAATTTTACAAAAAAAGGTTTGTAACAAATCAACCCCGACCCCTGAGAAATAGAGCTAGGCAAGCAGGGTAAAACATTAAGCTAGTAAAAATAAGTAAATAGATACATTAATAAATGAATAAAGATAAATGGAGTAAAAGAGGGGAGAGAATCTGCTTACTCAATTTAAATGCTTATTCTAAAATGTTATTGATTAGATCCTGCCAGGTTTTGAAAAAGTTTTGTACAGATCCTCTAAGTGCGAATTAGATTTTTTCCAGTTTCGAATAATATAAAACATCAGTTACCCACTGACTTAGAATAGGAGAGTTAGGATTCTTCCAGTTGAGCAAGAAAAGTTTAAGTGCCAACCCTTAGATATTTCTAAACTGACCCCCAATGCGGAAATGAATTCTTAGTTTAGCTGAAGTATCCCCTGGAGGGATTTTAAAACTGTTTTTGGCTAGTGAATTTGTAGCCTACAGGTGAATATGGGCAAGGCAGACTGGTCGGAGATATAAGGGTAATGTTAGGGAGAAGACGGAAAAGAGTGACAGTCGAAAGAAGGAAGTAGGCATATATGTGATCCTCTACTTTGCATGGAGAGGGAGTTTTCTTTAACTGCTGTTAAGCTGTACTGTTTTTTCTGTGTTCATTGCTCCCTTGTGTGTTATAAACCTATGCTTAGTTTATATTCTTTGATTTCTTGGCATTATTATGGATGTATGAGGGAGGAACCCAACAATTCCTGGAATTATTAAAAAATGTTATTGTTAATCTTGCAGCAATTCCCTTTTAGTCCGCTTCAGAATACTTTCCATGAGATGCAATACATTTGTCCCAGTGCTTCTCCTGAACCTGGGAACATTTCTTGTACTTTTCTTCTGTTACCAAATTTACAGTCTCGTGGGTGTTTTCCTGAATTTCTTCCACAATAGGAAATCTTGATCCCTTCTGTCTCAATTTGAATTTCTTAAACAAAAAGAAGTCACCCAATGAGATCTGGCTAATATAAGGAAAGCGAAGCAACAACCACCTTGTTTTTGGTCAAAAGCTATTTGACTGACAGTGTGATGCATGCAAGTGCATTGACTTGGTGCAAAATGCAGTTTTGGGTGCACGACTTCTGCATTTGTTTCATGTTGTTTTTCCATAGACGTAGTTCAACGTAATGTTGATGATTAATAGTTTGTCCACAGGGAACAAATTGATTATGAACAAGTCTGTCAGTGTTGAAAAATGTGGTCATTATTGTTTTTAGAAAGTCAGATGTGGTGGCTTGGAGGAAAAAAATCTCCAAAATCATTTGCATGATTGTAGAATGAATGCTAGAAATATGCATTCAGTCAACAAAGCATGATGCAGCTCAGCAGACTGTTTAGCCAAACTTTAGGCATACAGTTTCTTTTTTTTTTTTTTATAAATTTTATTGATTTTGTTGTAATCATTCCATACAAATAGATCAATTTTTACAAAAAAAAAAAAAAATAGGACTGAAAACAAATCAACCCTCACCCCTAGTGAGGACTAAAACTTGAAAATAGTATAAATAAATAAATTAAAGAGTTTAATAGGCAGATATAGATAAATGGAGAAGAAAAAGAAATGGGGAGAGAATCTACTTCCTCAGTGCTTTAAGAGCTTATTCTAAAATATTATTGATTAGATCCTGCCAGTTTTTGAAAAAGTTCTGCACAGATCCTCTAAGTGAGAATTTGATTTTTTCCAATTTCAAATAGTATACAACATCAGTTACCCACTGTCTTAAAAGAGGAGAGTTAGGATTCTTCCAATTTAGCAGAATAAGTCTGCGTGCCAATAGTGCAGTAAAGGCAATCACAGTTTGTTTGTCCTTCTCCACTTTAAGACCATCTGGAAGAACACCAAACACAGCTGTTAGTGAATTAGGAGGGATTGTGACACCAAGGCTGTCTGAAAGGCACTTAAAATTTTTTGTCCAGCATGATGATAATTTGGTGCAGGCCCAAAACATGTGACCCAGTGAGGCTGGAGCTTGATTGCAGTGTTCACAGGTTGGATCTTGCCCTGGAAACATTTTGGACAATTTCAAGCAAGACAGACGTGCTCGATATATAATTTTGAGCTGAATGATTTGCACATATGCATTGCTACCTTCCACTCCTTTTCTGATATGTTGAGTCAGAGATACTTTTCCCATTGTCCTCTTGGATCTTTGAAAGGGAGGGACTGTAAAAAAATTTTATATATTGCAGAAATGCTGTCTGAGTCCTCAAGACTGAGCAATATTTTTTCCAGCATAGAGGAAGGTGGGAGATGGGGAAAATCAGGCAGGTTCTGTTTGACAAAGTTCCTAATTAGAAGATAGTGAAAGAAATGTGTTGCTGAAAAATTAAATTTGGAATGTAATTGTTCATAGAATGCAGAGATGTTGTCTATATAAAGATCTCTAGCAATTTAATCCCAAATGTTTTCCAGATATTAAAAACTGCATATGTTTGCAAGGGTTGAAAAAGGTGGTTCTCATGAAGAGTTGCCACAGATAAAAGATTCTCCATCTCTAAAATGCTTTCTACATTGGTTCCATATTCTGAGTGAGTGAAGCACAATTGGGTTATTAGTATATTGGCGATAACTTGCATTTATTGGGGCACAAAGCAGGGAATATAGAGAAGTACTGCAGGATTTTATTTCTATTGCGGACCAAGCCTGTGTATATTCATCTATTTGTGTCCAGGTTTTTATAGCTTGTATGTTTGCTGCCCAGTAGTAAAACTGAAAGTTAGGTAGAGCCATGTCATCTTCTGTCTTAGGTCTTTGTAGAGTTGCTCTTTAGATACATGGATGTTTTAGGTTCCAAATAAATGAGGTTATGGTTGAATCTAATTGCTTAAAGAATAATTTATTGATGCATATTGGAATGTTTTGAAATAAAAAGAGAAGCTTAGGAAGGATATTCATCTTAACAATGTTAATTCTTCCAGCTAGAGTGAGATGGAGAGTTGACCATCTATGCAAGTCTTGCTTAATTTTTTCCATACAGACGGCGAAATTTTGTTGATAAAGAGATTTATATTTACTTGTAATATTTACTAGGTATTTAAACTGATTGGCAATAATAAAAGGGAAGGTGTCCAATCTAATATTGTATGCTTGAGAATTCACTGGAAAGAGCACACTTTTATTCAAATTAATTCTGAGACCAGAGATCTTTTGAAATTCTGTAAGTGCTGTTAAGACTGTAGGCACAGTATTTTGTGGGTCTGATATATACAAAAACATATCATCAGCATATAGAGAAATTTTCTGTTCCAGTCCTTCTCTGATAATCCCTTTTATCTGATAAGCATTTCGACAGTGAACTGCTAGTGGTTCAATGGTGATTGCAAATAGTAGTGGTGACAAGGGGCATCCTTGTCTGGTACCACGTTCTAGTTTAAAGTAATCTGAGCAAATGTTGTTAATACAAACTGAAGCTTCTGGATTGGTATATAGTAATTTGATCCATGCACAAATATTCAGGCCAAGCCCAAATTTCTCTAATGTAGTGAAAAGGTAGTTCCATTCAATCATATCAAATGCTTTTTCTGCATCCAACGATAATAATATCTCCGGGGTGTTTGTCTTTGCAGGTGAATATATTACATTAAACAGGTGTCGGAGATTGGAAGCTATTTGTCAGCCTTTAATAAATCCAGTTTGATCTTGTGATAATACCAAAGGCAGCACTTTCTCCATCCTTCTAGCTAGGACTTTGGAGAGTATCTTAACACATTGATGCACATTGTAATAAGTCCTTGTTTTGTTTAGGAAAGATGGTGATTAATGCTTGGCGAAACGTTTGAGGTAGAATTTGATTGTCTCTAGCTTCTGTAAATGTTGCTAATAAGAGGGGAGCTAGCTGAGTGGAGAATTTCTTATAAAATTTGACAGGGTAGCCATCACGACCTGCTGCTTTCCTGCTCTGAAATGACTTTACAGCATCTAGTAATTCTGATAGAACCAGAGCTTTATCATCTAGTAATTCTGATAGCTCCAGAGGTTTATCCAATTCCTCTGCAATAAAAGTATCTATTTGTGGTATCTGTAATGTATCCAGAAATGCATTAGAGTGTGTCTTGTCTTCTTTGAACTCAGTAGAATATAAGGATTTATAGTAGTCTCTAAATGTATATTTTTATGGTCAATGATTTTATCTCTGTTTGTGTTGGTGATTGCTGGGATTGTATTGTGAACTTCTTGCTTGTGGATTTGTTTAGCTAAGAGCTTATTAGCTTTCTCTCCATGTTCATAGTAATGAGGTCTTGATTTAAAAATGAGTTGTTCAGTTTTTTTGGTTGTTAAGAGGTTGAGCTCTGAATGCAGAGCCTGTCTTTTCTTATTAAGAGCTTCACTTGGACACCTGACATGTTCTTGATCTATTCTAGTAATTTTGCTGGTTAGCTCGGATACCTTCTTGGTTTCTAATTTATTTCTGTGGGAAAGATATGAAATAATCTGTCCTCTTAAGAAGGCCTTTAGAGTTTGCCAGAGTATTCCTGCAGAGACCTCTGAGGATGTTTTTGCCTCTAGGAAGAAATTTATTTGTTTTGATATACATTCTGTACAGTTCTCATCTGCTAATAGAAGTTGGTTGAGACGCCATTTGTGAGATGAGTATGTGGGGTATAATGATTTCAGCTCCAAGATCAGAGGGGCATGGTCAGAAATAACAATAGCGTTGTACTTGCAAGATTTAATCATAGGCAAGAAATTATTATCTATAAAGAAATAATCAACTCTTGAGTAGCAATGATGCACTGGTGAGTAGAAGGAATATGTTCTTGAGTTTGGGTTTAGAAACCTCCAGGGGTCTGATAAGTTGTGGTCAGTTAAAAACTGTGTAATTGTCCTTGCGGTGTTAGATGTCATCCCCCCTGTGACAGGAGACCTATCTAAGAGTGGATTTAAAACACAATTAAAGTCCCCAGCCATTATAATTTTATAAATGTTCACATTGGGAATAGAGGCAAATACATTTTGCATGAATTCTCTATCATCGACATTGGGTGCATAAACATTTATCAAAATCACTTTACAGTTAAATAAGTTGCCCATGACAATCACATATCTCCCTTCAGGATCAGATACTATATCTGACACTACAAATGAGACTGTTCTATGTATAAGAATTCCCACACCTCTAGTTTTCTTTGTAAAGCTGGAAGGGAACATTTGGCCAGTCCAGTCTTTTTGCAGCCGGAACTGATCCTTGCTTAATAAGTAGGTCTCCTGTAAAAATACTATTTTTGCATTTAGACCTGTAAGGTGAGAGAATACTTTCCTTCTCTTTAATTCGTGATTCAGTCCTTTAACATTCCAGCTCACAAAGTTAACTGTCCAATCATGGAGACATTAATTCTGAATTTTTTATGTCATTTTGTAGTCTTAACTGGAAATGAGACAGCTTTAACCTTAACTTCAAATTTTCTCACAAGTTATTGCCATGCAGCCTACTGTTAAGTTGGAAGTTATAATTATAAGGTTTAAAAGGATAGATTAGATATAGCTTGCTCTCTCCAAATCCCCAACCCCTCCATTTTGCCTCCCCAAGTGAGGCTGGACCCCACTTCACAAAGTCCCTGTCCTCTGACATACCTAGAGACAGAGCATGTCCAAAACAAAACAAGCCCCCCAGCAGCGGCATTTGAGGATTAAAAAGTAGAGATATCTATTGCCGATAAAATCTAAATACTACAAGCATAAAATATAATCATCAACAGTCTTGAAATATTAAGACAGTAAACCCAGGTAATGGTGTTAAAAAGTGGCCCTGGATAAGCATAGTAAACCCTAATGCAATAATAACAATAACAATAAACCAAGGGTATGATGTTAAACAGTCTCCTTTAGAATAGTAAAAAAAAAAAAAGAACTACTTTAATTTCTTCCACACATACATGGGTAATTGTAATTAAAACATAAACAAAAAGTGGCAGAGAAGAAAAAAGGATGTATAATTATGGTACCCGTATCATTGCAAGCAGATCAGACAACAGGTAATATGATCTTGCCATACCATGACAGGATGCGACTCACTATCATATTTCAAAAAAGCATCGGGATCAGCTTTCTTAACTCCTTTTCTGCTTCCTCCTTGGATGTGATATTTGTCTTGAATATCCACTTTCAGTTTGGCAGGATACAAGAGGCTGTATCTGATATCGGCTTTCCGTAACCGCTGTTTAATGTTGTAAAAAGCTGCACGTTTAGCAGCTGTTGAGGGTGAGAAATCCAGTAAAATACGAATGTGGTTATTTTCAAATATAATCTCTAGTTTCTGTCTGAGAAGTGCCATTACATTAAGCTTAAATTGTAATCTCTCAAAGCGGACAATTAAAGTCCTAGGTTTAGAGGGTGATCCACGTATGCGATAAGATGCCACTATCTCGGTATCTGATTTAAAGACCTCTCCAATTATTTTTGAGAATAGTTCAGCTACAAAATTCACTGGGTTTGGACTTTAACAATTCTCAGGTAAACCTTCGATTCTAATATTATTCCTTCTGCATCCATCTTCCAGAGCCGCAAGTCTGTCTCCGAGTTTTTTGCATTCGGAATTCGCACCTGTAGCTTTTCCATCAGTGTTAGATGCCAAATGTTCCGCTGTTTCAATTCGAGCCGTGAATATCTGCTTATCGCCTTTCAGTTGATTCTCTCAAATTCTCTCAGTTTAGACGCATTTTCCTGAATGTGTGCCTCAATTTTTCTCAGCATATCTTTAAAGACTGCATCAAAACAATTATATATACGTTTTTCCAAGTCTTTATATTCCTGCCGCATCACTTGCAGCTCCAGCCGCAGCTTCTCGTTTGTCTTGAGCAAGCCATTTATTTCTTTCTTCATATTTTTCTGAATGTCTTTCTTGAGCACACTTATGGCCGTGGCCAATGTTGCGATCATTTCTTTCAGTTCAGAAAAATCGTTTCGGCAACCCCCGTTACAGCCGATGCTTCCAGCTCGCGAGGAGTAGATGAATGCATGGACTGCAAGGCCATCTCTAGTTTCAAGTGATCTTCTAGAATCTGCGAGCTATCGTGACCTGCATCACTTGCACCTTTGCTCCCATTTTCGGTCTCGACTGGAGATGATGCAGTGAAACAGGGTCCTGGGAAGTCTGTGCTTTCGCCTGCCTGTTCCAGGTCAGTCTTTGAAAGGCCATATTTTGTACTTGCACTTTGGCCTGACGCCTGTCTAGACTTAGGTGTAGTTTTAGGTTTCTTTTCTGTTTCTTTCTGACCCCCTTTCTTGTTACTCATGTTTATATACTGTAGTAGAAACTCCTTTGATTAGGTAGATACAGGATACCTCGGGATACTAAGAAATAAGAGAAAAAATAAAGCTGCTGCAACGGAGCTCCGCTTCAGACGTCCATCTCCCGTAATGGACGAGACCAACTCCTGTAGGCATACAGTTTCTATCGCCATATTCAATAGGCATTTTACCTCCACAAGAACTTTGATTTCAGAAACCAATGAGTTCCTGTACAATGTAGGTCTCTGGCAACTTCTGGTGCCTGGTCATTTTCGTGTGTTGCATTCTCACCCCACAAAAGGAACAGAAAATGTTATGTAAAATATGTGATATGCAATGGTCATTAAACCCCCTTTGTTGTGCTGTTTTCAAAGTGTCTTATATGATACTTTGACTTTTTCTTGCTTATCCTTTGTAATAGTCCAGATTTGGAATATTAACTGGACCTGCAGTTTAACTGGTTGACTACATTACACTCTTCAACATTCCTTTTAAATACATGACATGCATGATTTCATTATGTTTCTCAAGTTTTAGGGATTATTAATGAACACTAGTTAATTAACTTTAAGAAGGGGGACCGGAGGGTGTGTTCCAACTACAGAGGGATCACACTCCGCAGCCTCCCTGGAAAAATCTATTCGGGGGTTCTGGAGAGGAGGGACCGTCGGATAGTCGAACCTCGGATTCAGGAGGAACAGTGTGGTGGAGTCCTGGAGGGTGCATGGGAGTTTGCCCAACCAGTCTACATGTTTTTTGTGGACTTGGAAAAGGCGTTCGACTGTATCCCTCGGGGAATCCTGTGGGGGGTGCTCTGGGAGTATGGGGTACCGGACCCCCTGATAAGGGCTGTTCGGTCCCTGTACAACCGGTGTTAGAGCTTGGTCCGCATTGCCGGTAGTAAGTCGAACCCATTTCCAGTGAGAGTTGGACTCCGCCAGGGTGCCCTTTGTCACCGATTCTGTTCATAACTTTTATGGACAGAATTTCTAGGCGCAGCCAGGGTGTTGAGGGGGTCCGGTTTGGTGGACTCAGGATTGGGTCACTGCTTTTTGCAGATGATGTTGTCCTGTTTGCTTCATTAGATCTTCAGCTCTCTCTGGATCGGTTCGCAGCTGAGTGTGAAGCGGCTGGGATGGGAATCAGCACCTCCAAATCCGAGACCATGGTCTTCAGCCAGAAAAAGGTGGAGTGCCCTCTCAGGGTTGGGAGCGAGATCCTGCCTCAAGTGTAGGAGTTCAGGTATCTCGGGGTCTTGTTCATGAGTGAGGGAAGAATGGAGCGTGAGATTGACAGGCGGATCGGTGCGGCGTCCACAGTGATGCGGGCTCTGCATCCGTCTGTCGTGGTGAAAAAGGAGCTGAGCCGTAAGTCAAAGCTTTAAATTTACCAGTCGATCTATGTTCCTACCCTCACCTATGGTCATGAGCTATGGGTAGTGACCAAAAGAACGAGATTGCGAATACAAGCGGCTGAAATGAGTTTCCTCTGCAGAGTGTCTGGGCTCTCCCTTAAAGATAGGGTGAGAAGCTCAGTCATCCGGGAGGGGCTCAGAGTAGAGCCGCTGCTCCTCCGCATCGAGAGGAGTCAGATGAGGTGGTTCGGGCATCTGATCAGGATGCCTCCTGGACGCCTCCCTGGTGAGGTGTTCCGGGCACGTCCAACCGGGAGGAGGCCCCGGGGAAGACCCAGGACACGCTGGAGGGACTATGTCTCCCAGCTGGCCTGGGAACACCTTGGGATTCTCCCGGAAGAGCTAGAAGAAGTGGCCGGGGAGAGGGAAGTCTGGGTATCTCTGCTCAAGCTGCTGCCCCCGCGACCCGACCTCGGATAAGCGGAAGAGGATGGATGAATGGATGGATAGTTAATTAAGTATGGAGCAGTTCATTTCATTGAAAGTACAGGCAAGCTAAATAATCAGTATGTCTAAAATTTGCTTTGATTTTTACTTGCTACAGCTGTTAGAACTGCTAGTGTGCACCGGCCTATATGCATAACTGTGTATGGTGCATACTGCATTTCCCCCGGTGACTGTGAATTGTACAAATCGAATACAAGATGGATGAATGCTTAAATGCACTTTTGTGGGCATGTTTGATGCAATCAAAGAATGAATGAGAAGCCACTGTTCCATTTTAGGGCAGGTGTATTAAGAAGAATTAGTATTAAGAACAAATTCATCATGAACTCATTTTGTCTCCTCTTACAACTTCATGACACTAAAAGCTGAACAAATACAACTCACATCTGATCAATCACATCATTGAGCTCACAAAGCATGCATGAAGCTACATCAGAACTAACTCCATAAAGGCATAAAAATGGTAATAATAGCATGTGTGTGTGTTTGAGCTATTTTTTAAAAATAATACCAATAAGCACGATTCCCACAGTAACAAGTCACATGCTGAAATTATGCTACCTTGAAGACAAAGCATTTCTAGACATGACTTCTGTTGTTTTTCTTTTCAACATGCATTAATGTTGTCCTATATCATCACGTCTATAATCCATTATATGATTTTTAATTTTCTGTCATCTTGTTTTAGTTTTTTCAATTTTTCATCATATTGCTTTGTGCTGTGCTCAATTCTCAGTTCAGCCAAATGTGACATTTTTAAATGAATTTTATCATTTAGGGTGGTGTCACACATGTGTGCATGGCAGGCAGTCAAGGGACTTAACTAAGGGTAAAACGTTGACTCAGAGGGTGACAAAGTGTACTAACATCTCTTCTCTCGCCTCTGTAGATCACAGAAAGGAAAAACCACTTAAAACTCAGCTGGGTTCCACTTCCACCTCCAGACATCACCCTCCAGCTGACCTCACTTTCGCCTAATCCTGTTGGACCCTCCTCTTCCTGCCCACTACATGTAAAGCCAGCCACTTGCCTTCCACAGTTAGTCATATGTTGTACCCAGTCTTTGGAGATTACTCTCTACCCCTAATGTTCTTTTGATGTTGTGTTGTTAATATACTGTATGAGGTTTTTTTCGTGTCTCTTGTGCTTTTTCCACAATGGATAATTAAAATTCCTTTTGAATATCATCACCCTCAAACACACTTAATAAAGTCTTAACCTCATTATCCATCCATTGTGGTGTATGCAGCTCCGTCTTCTCCAATAACTCTCCAAAGTTCAAACAACTAATAGATTTATAAGATGATGCCAGTACTTGCGGTCAACCAATCAGCACAGTTCATCACCTGAGCTTCACACATAAAAATTCCTGGTTGGACAAAAAGTACATACGTTGGAGTAGGAGTTAAAAAGTGTACCAGGAGCTACAATGGCCTGAGTTTGTGCAGTGGGAATGTTACAAAAGATACTGAACTTTTAAAAAGTTCTTGGCTCCTAAAATAAGTTCTTATGGAGGGAAAACACCTAATAACTACTCCCTACTCCAGTGCTAGTAATGAATTCCAAGAATTTTTGGATTTACATTTACATTAAAGCTTACATTTTATTATTATTTATTTATCAAGATACCCTATTCAAGGTAACTTACGAAATATCAAGATACGAGTATATACTTATTGGGAAGGAGCAGGTAAAGATTAGATGCCATTCAGAATGCGATCATAAGAAGACAATATATTATGACAAACTACTTTATCAACCTAAACAAAATCACAATAAATCAAGAGTTGATAGAATTTGGAAAAGCGGAACATACCCCATACAGAGCTTAGTGGAATGAAATTTGATCAGTTTTGGTGTGCCTGATGAAGAGGTACTTCAATGTCAATAAGACTGGGGAAAAAAGGTGACTTATTGAAATATACTTCTGTCAATGACAGTAACTGATGTGTGGCTAAAATATTTTGTTATCTACTTTGTATTTTTTTATCATTTAACTTGCTTTTTTTAAATAGTATGACACATAAATACTGCTGTTGATAATATTTGTTGTAAAGGATACTAGAAGAGTTAATACCAGTGTTAAAGACAGATTACTTTTTTTCTCCATTCTGCTTTTCTTTGTGTTTTTTCCTTTTTTTAATCACCTATGGTATAATAGTCAGTTAATACCGTATCCCTGTATACAGAATAAAAGAGAATTAAAAATAAACCAATTTAAATGAATCCTCTGAAGACCATATACTTTACTTACCCAAGGGTACCAAACATGCTCACTAATTGGCCACTTCATTAGATGCACCAGCCGTTTCTATGCAATTCACTGTTCAATCAGCTATAACATGCAAAAAATGTTGCATAAAGGAGGTTTTCTGGTACCAAACGATTGTGTTTGAGCAGTTCAGAGAAATAATGGGCTAGACTCTTCACTTTTGATATCTAATTACATAAACTAAAAAATGCAAAATTTAGAAGAAAGCTATGGAGCTCTCACAGACCAGCCCAGTATATTATATAATACAGTACCTCTCTATGTGACACTATTCCTACAGTTTTACTACAACAGTAATTATACAGTATATATTAGATGTACTTTTTTCTTAAAGCTAATATAAAACTCTACTCTTGGTACTAGATTAATTCATAAAGAGTTAAAAGTGGGTTTGATAAGGTATCAATGTATGGCAGTTCAGACTCAGATATTAAGCAGTCTTCTTAGCCTCTTTCATTATTAGATAGATAGATAGATAGATAGATAGATAGATAGATAGATAGATAGATAGATAGATAGATAGATAGATAGATAGATAGATAGATAGATACTTTATTAATCCCAATGGGAAATTCACATTCTTCAGCAGCAGCATACTGATACAATAAATAATATTAAATTAAAGAATGATAATAATACAGGTGAAAAAAACAGACAATAACTATGTATAATGTTAAATATTAATGTTTACCCCCCCTGGTGGAATTAAAGAGTCGCATAGTTTGGGGGAGGAACGATCTCCTCAATCTGTCTGTGGAGCAGGACAGTGACAGCAGTCTGTCACTGAAGCTGCTCTTCTGTCTGGAGATGACATTATTTAGTGGATGCAGTGGATTCTCCATAATTGATAGGAGCCTGCTGAGCGCCCTTCGCTCTGCCACAGATGTTAAACTGTCCAGCTCCATGCCAACAATAGAGCCTGCCTTCCTCACCAGTTTGTCCAGGCGTGAGGCGTCTTTCCTCTTAATGCTGCCTCCCCAGCACACCACTGCGTAGAAGAGGGCGCTCGCCACAACTGTTTGATAGAACATCTGCAGCATCTTATTGCAGATGTTGAAGGAAGCCAGCCTTCTAAGGAAGTATAACCGGCTTTGTCCTTTCTTGCACAGCGCATCAGTATTGGCAGTCCAGTCTAATTTATCATCCAGCTGCACTCCCAGATATTTATAGGTCTGCAAGTTATTAGAGTTATATAGTTATTATAATAAGTTATTATTAGTTATTATTATATTAGTTATTAGAGTGACTTGCAAAATGTTACTCAGCATTTATCTCTCAAACCAAATTAGCTTTATTTATCAAATTTGTATACTTATTTCCTTGAAAGGTTTTGCAATTATTAACATAATTTTCATTGCACAATATGATACAATTCCAAATCATCTCTTGGATTTGTATAGTGCAGGGAAGCAGTATTGGAAAGTTTAACATGGAAGTGGATTCATTGCTACACGTACCACTGTACAACACAAAAAAATGTGTTTTAAACCTGCTGTAGCAGCCCAAACCATACTCAAAGTGTACTAAGCTGGTAAAATATATTTAGGACAAAATCATGAAAGCAAATATTTTGGAATAAACATCTTTTATGTTTAAATAAAAAGAACATGCTGTATTGTTGCTGTAATTACAGTGGTTTTGAAGATTAAATACTGGTAATATGATGAATAACAAAGAAAACAGAGTAATTGGAAATAGTTTTGATGTTCTTTAACCTCTTCTAGGCTCTTGTTGTAATATGATTAGTTATGCATTTTAATTTATTTTTAATTATATTTAAATCTTGTGCATTGTATGCATTGTGAAGTGCCCTATATTGATGGATTTTGTGATTTGAAACAACCATTTTTTAAATATACTGATTCACACTTTTACTCTTTTGAACTGATTTCCAATTAATCTGAAAATGCTAACTTATCTTAATTATGAAATAAAAAGTCACTGATTGGATTGTGTAAACTTTTAAATTATTTTACTACCAAACTGTTGGCTAATGTTTTGTGTTTAATTATTGGAATTTAGGTTTTTTTTTTTTTTAATTGTTGCTTTTTATAATAGAATTAAACATTTATTTCTAGTATCTGCTAACAAATTTACTATATTTGTACATTTTGTTTGGAATAAACTTGTTCTGTTCTCACTAAATAGGAACACCAGTTCAAATAAGTCTCTACAAATTAGGCAGCTGCTGATAGCATTTACTCAAACAGAAGGAATGAAGTGTGAGTCTGTTAATTATATGGTTAAGAAAAAAATATTTTTCTCTTATCAATAGTTAATTGTGTTAGTTTTAATGAACTTTCCTTTAAAGTTTGCTCCAATGTTAATCACACCAGTTTAACTGTATTAACTGTATGTTAAACTTACCACAATGGATTATGTTACAAATAATGTTTTAATTGCATTAAGTAACAACATGAATTTTTTTTCCCAGTGAGGAAGTTGTCATGCACTTCTTATACTGTATTTACTACCCAAATCTAAGGCAATTTTGTTTTTTAAAAAACAGCGGCCTTTTGTATAACCCAACTTAGTATGTAGAGTTGTGTATGTGGGAATCTCCACTTTACCTTCCACTAGGGATGCCAGAACTATGAAGAGATCTACACAATTTATGAGTAGATATCCATATTAAATAACTTTCTTTTTCTCAGTTTGTGGATGTGGTAATAGACTTTTTTGCTTTTCAAAAAATGACCAAATATACTCAGTGCAATAAACAAAACAATATAGTTCCTTCATAGCATAAAAGTAATAGAAGATGGATGTATAGTACGCAAGTCAATACAGAGGAATGATAGTGACAACACATAACATAAACCTACTCTGGCTTAGTTTGATCTTTTTCTCTTAGATAGAAAAAGGCACACAATTTATTATACTAAATTATTTTGATCTTTATTGTCACATACACTGTGAGAACATAGTGATATTCCTGTGCCACAGTTGTGGGGGAATGGGGACAGGGAAGTAAATACAGGCAATAACAACAACAACATTTATTTATATAGCACATTTTCATACAAAAAGTAGCTCAAAGTGCTTTACATAATGAAGAAAATAAAAATAAAAGACAAAGTAAGAAATTAAAATAAGACAACATTAGTTAACAATATACAATAGTAATATACAATAAGGCAATAAAATGATGATACCTGAATAAAAACACTAGCAGAAGATAAATACATACAGTAAGTAAAATTAAAATAAAATATGATAATACACATGGCACCGATTACACAATGGTGTACACAGTTATGGTTATACATAACCCAGCAGGTGGATACAGTATAGGGCATGTAAGAATAGTTACCTAGATTTCATTGACCTTATGGCCTGGGGAAGAAACTGTCCCTGAAGAGAGTAGAGCTAGTGATGAGGCTCCTATAGTACTTTATATAAAGTAGAAGTGAAAACTGAGAGCATGAGCTATTGGGTGTTATCAGAGATGATGGATTCAGGTCTCCACAGACATCTGGTTGAGTAGATGGTATGAAGTTGTTGAAGGTCAGCCCCAGTGATTTTAGAAGCTGTACAGACAGTTTTGAAGGAGTTTGCTATACTAGCAAGATGAGTTACCAAATCACTCTGATGCATAAAGTCAGGATACTTTCAATAGTGCAGCGGTAGACGTTCACTAGTGTATTGCCTCCCATTCTACAGTTCTTTAACCTCCTCAGGAAAAAAAGCCTTTACTAAGCCTTTTGAGGATGCAGGTGGTGCCAACAGACAAGAGAAAGCATTCAGTGATGTGTACACCAAGAAACCTGAAACTGCAAACTGTCTGCACAGGGGAGCGAATAATGTGGAATGGAGTGTCTCTGTTCTTTCTGAAGTTGACAATGACCTCCTTTGTTTTGTCAACCTTTTGGTTGAGGTTGTTGCTATGTTTTTAATCCAGATTCCTTAATTTTTATCTAAAGAATTATTTGGCTTAGTTTGATGGTTTCCTCTCCTATCGATAAAGGCATGCAACGTATGAATTCTGATCTTTCAATTAACGTGGTCAAGATGGATAAGTAATTTTTCTAGTTATTAAGTTTCCAGCACCTATCATGTGACGGGTGCATTGCTTTGCTCAAAGCTAGTCTCTAATTCCTCTGTGTGGGTGTGCATGTGAGAGAGAAGCTGCTCTAAACTTCCCCACTGAATTTAGGAAGAGAAACATAACAGCTTTTCAGTTAAAGTGAATACCAATAACCAGAGTATATTAGTTGGCTTTCTCCTAACTACTAAGTTACAATGAGTAGTTCTCCGAATCACTTAATACTCAGTCAGTTGTTTAAGCTGATAGAATCTTTTTGCTAAAAAGTAAGTTTAAAAATCTATTAATGTTAATAAAAATTTGTTTTTCCATGCAAATATCATTGGGAGTGTTGCATTAGTGCCCAGTTTCAACTTTGTAACTGGGACAATGCCACACATTTCAAAATGTAATGTGTAATTTTTAGAATGGTATTATACGTTATATAAAATCATTTTATATTAATTTATTTTATAGGAATTTATACAGCTTGCTAAAAAGCTACTAATAAATATGTTCCAAATGAATATGATGAGTATTGCATGTGAGTTTTAATAAGTAAATATGTGTAGAACCAAAAATGTCAAAAAGTATCATATTAATTAGTAACCTCAATGTTTTCAACAGAACATAGAAAGTATATTTTATGAGATATACTTGTAGAAGCAGCTGTAATATGTGTACATGAAGTAATTTTTAATAATTTATTTTGATTTCCTATTCTTCTTAACATTCAGAATATTGCAAATAAAGTTGCAACATGTATTGTTTCAGTTCATTTTAAAAGGTAAAGCCCTTATAGTTCTCTTTGAAAAATAAGAACATTTTTAAATTTCATTATATAAAAATGTATTTTAAAAGCAAGAAGGCAGCAGGTTTTCCCATGGCTTCCACTTGAACAGTAAAGCATGTTAAGATTTTTGTACAACAATTTCACTTTTTTCTTGATGTAAATCCAGTCACCAGAAGACAACCGCCCCTATTATCTGTCTCTAGATTCATGAAATTATACAAGAGTAAGCCTGCCTGTTCCTCAGTGCGGAACCATTTAAACCTTTCCCATTAGGTAAGTAATCTGCAAAAATGGGATTTTAAATGCATAGCCAATTTGGTATGTGACTTAAATTACAAATGATGTTTCTTTAAAAAAAGTCAAGAAACAGCACAGAATTATAGGATTTAGAGTATTCTGATTTTCCATTCAGAAGAACTTATATTGGTAGCTACAAGCTTTGTGAATCCAGCATTATAAAAAGCATATAATTGGCTCCTATTTTTGGAATAGAAAATGGAGAAAAATTGTAAAATGTTTGTAAGTGTATATTTAAGTTAACTTATATTATTTCAATGATAGCAACATTTGAGTGATTCCTTTTACTGAGGCAAATAACAATCCATGAATCAATCCAGTGAAAGTTCCATACAGAGAAATTACAGGAGTATCCTAAATATGATAAAGGCATAAACATGCATTTAGGTATTCTATGTACCATGTAGAAAATGTAATCAAATTTACAATCAATAGACTGTAGACTCAGCTACTGAAAGATTTTAGTAGGGATTCAGTGTCTGTTCAAATACTAAGTAACAAGACTAGGAATGTAGGTTGCCACATTTACAGAAACTGTCCTCTGTTACCCTTGAGCAAAAACAAAGAGGAAACAAATAAGTCAGGCTTAGAATCTTAAAATATAAAACACTGCCATTGTTCAATAATTGGGCGAAAAACTAAGGGGTACCCATTTTATATTAAATTTATATATGACAACTTGCAAAGCCAAATGTTTACTAACAATGTCCTAATTCACTCTGTTAACATCAGTCAGCTACACCACTTTTCTGTACTCAGTTTGTATTTCTTTTAAAAAGGCATAGTTTGGCAGTCTGTATCCAGAGTCAGTTCTTAGTCAAAAAAAATCCACTTTCAGATGCAGAACTGAAGAACACACAGCAAAATGTTATTTTATTGCTTTTAATGATTAAAAGGCAAAATATCCCTATTATTCAAGCTGTTCGAAGAAGTCTTGTCACTATGCCCACCTTATACATATTTTAGCATTTTTAATGTTACTCCATCCATGGCCTTTTTATTTTTTTTTCTTATTAAATTCTTTTCTTCTTTAATTAATTAATTTGTGTTCATTTCTTTTAGATTTTTTTTATTAATAATCTTCTTTGTTAATAGTTTTCTCTACTGATATTTCTTTGGTTTCTCTATTGCTTTGATTTAGTTTGCTTTTTGCATTCTGTTCTTTTTGTACTGCCCAAGGGGTTCTGGCTTTTGAACATTGCAGGTGGGCTGTTAATTTGGCCCTTCATAAGGCACTCCCAAGGCCCAGTCTATCTGTTTAAGTATTAGGGTCTACATTCTAATTGTTTATTGGCATTTTCACTGTTTTGGATTAGCTTTTTGTTTAGTTTTTTTTCTCTAGTTAATTCTGATTGTAATTACATTACTATTTAATTAATCACTGTTGTTGAAGATATTTCTTTTTTCTTTCCTTGAATACATACTGATTTCTTTATTAAATCTTTAGTTGTTATTTCCAATAAATTAAATTTGATAAATTACAGCATTTAAGTAACTATGGCTCAAAGTCTTTTCCTTTCACCCACAGAACAAATTGCAACACACACAAAATGGTTGAATGCAAGCACATGGTTTTCCAACTCATGGGAAAACACTGGCAGAACCTTTTCATCATTTGATGTTTGGTTCACACATTCTTCTCATTCATTTCTAAGAATATGGGCTTCTTTAACACATCTTAAGTCCAAAATGAAAATGCTTGCCAATATTGTTGTTAATATATTTTCATATATTTTCTTATATTGTGAATTATTTTTCATTTTCTTATACTAAACTTTTTTCATGTCATTGCAATTTCTTTCTTCAAAGAGAAGAGTTATGTGAATGAAAGTCAGAACGATATGTATACCAATACAAGACTGCGTACAGAGGAGTCACCATAATTGGTCACATAATTTTGCCTAATTAACCTGAAAGTAGTTTGAAAATCTTCAAAAAAAAGTTTGCAGTACCCCAGGAAGGAAAGAAAGTTTTCTATAGACCAATTACCAAAAGTGTTTTGAATCCTCTTCATCACAGTTTGGAATGACAATACCTGTGACAAGGACACAAAGATTTGTCTCGCAGGACGTGCGTTTTTGATATTTTTTAGTTTATAATTTAAAAACAGAATAAGACTAACAACATCACATTAAAGTTTGATCAATTCTGCAAAGAATGATACCAAACATATATATGTAGATTTTAAAATAAGCTCAATTTAAAGCGTGACAAAAAATATGACATAAAAATGTCACATAAAATCTTTGCACAAAATCATTGCACTTTTAGGCTTAGGATTTTAAATATATATATAAAGAGAGAGAGAGAGAGAGGGAGAGTAGATATAAACATATCCTTCTTTAAAAAGTTAGACACAATTGTAACATTTTTATATGGAATTAAAATTGGTCATGCACTAAAAGGGTGACTTTGCAGTGGCTTAAGGCAGCAAATATTTACATAATAAAATTTTGGTAGTTGGCTGCAGGTCAAGAAAACACAGTAGGTTGGTGAGCCATGGAAAGACACCTTATTCTAAGTCTCATGTGTTGCTTTGTGCTCCAGGCAACACTAATTGCTGTCAGTTTGCTAGCAATCCAGTGGTTCATCCATCACTAAAGACACATTGTATAGCAGTGACATTATTATCCATTATCCTTTTACATGATATTTGCATATTTCAAATATCATTCACCTATGAGGTGATTCAATCAATGGGAATTCCTAGGGACTATGACAGTTAGATATGTCTATATTGGTGATGTATCTGTAACATTTGAGCTAATTTGCTCTTAATGTAACCTTCCAGTGACACTTTATTTTTCGTACACAAATTAGAAACTTTGCTAAAAGTCACCTGCCCAGCTTTCTTCATCTATATCCATCATTAAACTTCTAAGGTTCTGTTATATTGGCAAACAAGCTAATAATGGAAATCCCTGTTAACTTTTGATTACAAGTACACCATATTATACTTACCTCTTTGACATATTAATCACTCATGCCTAAAACACAACAAAGGCCAAGAGCCTGCTGCTGCCCCTGCCAGGTTACAGATAATTATAACTTCAAATACAAATCATGAATACCTTAACTATGGCCAAGGCTAGCTATGCCTTAGCAGGGGCCAGAAGCTGCTGTGCTCATGAGCTGCTGGAATGCCTAGATTCTTTAGCTTCCAAATCGTTATCCACGAAAAGGCTAACATTAACATTAGCAAAGGCCAAGAGCTGCTCTAAGAGTTGCATTCCTGTTGGGATCGCAGCTGTGGTTCCCAGATAATTATTTTTGAAAGGGCTGAACAAATTCTCTAAACAAAGGTCTGGAGAAACTCCTGCCAGGGTATCTGTAACCTTTGGCTCCTAGAGTGCTACTTCTAAAGAGCTGAACAAACAGCAAATCACTCAAACAAGCACAGCTCAAACCAGAAGAAAAACAAATTACTTACAAGACATACAATTCACTTGAAAGACCATGGCCTGCTATGATCAGCACTCGCAGCATATGATATCAATAAACAACACAATTTCAATGAGATAAAACTCAAACTTCAATTTATTCATTACTGATTTTTTGCAGAGAAAACAGGCATCAAGTACTTGATGTCAGAAATAGAAATAAATACAACCTGAATAACTGAAATAAATGTCTGTATATTCAAGACAGAGATACATGTGTAAATGAAAAAGACCATTCTTCTTAATCCAACTGTGGTGTTCTTTAAAATGTATGCACCGTTATGCAAGCTATTTTGGCTTTTGCATTGCATCACATTTTTTATGTTGTAGGTGGTGCTGAAATTTCATACTTTAACAGTGTTATTTTGTTGCATCTCCAAAACTGCTCATGTTCTCTCTCTCTCTCTCTCAAACCAACACTGTTTCACATCTCTCATATCAAAGGCATATGTCATCTACAAACATCTGCATTAAGCCAGTCTGCATCAAGCTGGCTCCACATGCAGTGCAGAAACAATCTCTGAGTGGCCTAGCACAAGGTTCCGACAGAAACACAAAAAAAAAACTGCGAGCCTTCAGAAATTCCTACATAAATTCCCATAGTAGTATAGACCATGATTCCATGTAGCCTAACAACATCCAAACCACAGTCCACGCAGGTCGCGCAGTAGTAGCGCTGTTCTCTTGCAGTAAGGAAATCATGGGTTTGCATGCCACATTCTCCCAGCACGGAGAGCACTCTAAGTAGTGAGAAAAGCACTATATCAATGTAAAGAATTATTTATTACAATGTTGTGTGTCTAGAAGTGGTGATAGTAGTAGTCTATGATACAGTGACGACCTATCGAATAAAACACAGAGGAGCCGCATCTCTGAAGTCTTCAAAATGTCAACTGGATTTTTATTTGGTGTGCCGCAATATAAATGGTGCCCTACCGTTTCTTGTCTGAATCACGAGGACACCTCCAAAAGCGATAAAAAGGTAACTTTTCGATTTTCTGCCTCCTCCTTCTCTTTTACCATTCACTCCCATCTCACTCTGATCCTGTTACTCAGCTCTCTCTAGGAAGGTGCCCTGAACCCTCACAAAGTGCTTTCCCCCAAGACTCTACCCCCACAGTCCATGCAGTGGCGAGATACGTCACAATATCAACATAATGTGGGATTGTAACAAAGCCATACCTAATCACACATTTGGTGATTTAAAACAAATCAATGTTTCCTCAACATGCAGTATTCATGTGGGTTAGTTACTGTTATCACTTGTTATGGGTTTGTACACTGATAGCTTTGATACCATTGATAGTTCTTTGTTATTCTGTTAAATGCACTTTGTGATGTGCCTGGGTCATATACAGTATGACCAAAATATTTATTTTATTTAAAAAGGGAAACAAATGTTACTACTAATATTGTAGACTTTTTTGTTTTTATACGCTTTGAGATGTGGCTAGGTCAGATATGACTAAAAAAGTTTATTTTTTAATTTCAAAAGTGGAAGTATTGCTATGCTGAAATTCTGTTCGGTTATCTCTTTTTTATTTTTTTTATGCACTATTTGATATGCCTGTGTCAGATGTGACCAAATTTACTTGTATTTCAATACATTAATTTCTGTTGGTTTAAAATATGTCATTACCTGCTGCTTAAAGGCTGATGAATGTCTGGCCCAGCTACATTTCTTGGTTTAAAAATCTGGTCCATCTGAATTTGTAATTGAATAGCTCTGTAATAGAGGTAGCTTTCTTATACCATGCCCTGATTGCTATTTGTAATAAATGATATCAGTCAAAATCAGAAAGCTGAGAATTTCACTTTTTTGCCACCTGTCAACTTGAAGTTATCCATCCATTCATTATCCAACTCGCTATATCCTAACTACAGGGTCACGGGGGTCTGCTGGAGCCAATCCCAGCCAACACACGGTGCAAGGCAAGAAACAAACCAAAGGTGCAGGGCTCCAGTCCACCGCAGGGCAGACACACCAGGGACAATTTAGAATCGCCAATGCACCTCACCTGCATGTCTTTGGACTGTAGGAGGAAACCCACGCAGACACGGGGAAAACATGCAAACTCCACACAGGGATGACCCGGGAAGCGAACCCAGGTCTCCTTACTGTGAGACAGCAGCGCTACCACTGCACCACCGTTCTGCCCTAACTTGACGTTATTTTAAGCTAATTATGACATACAAGTTAAATAGCAAAGTTCCCAAGCTCCCTATTTCACATCTTTTCACAAGCATATACAGACTAGATAATTTATCTGAGCTTAAACAAATACATTCTAATAAAATATAACACTTAACATTTGCTTTACATTTGCGTATTTTCCCAGAATTCCTTGTCTGTTTGCATAAATACATCCCAGAATTCCACACTCTGTTTAAACATATTGTCATTCCTATTGGTTAGTTTAGCTGCTTGGTTCAAAGAACAACAGATATAATGGCCACTTTTTTGCCTCTAAAATGGTCTCAGCCTTAACCCACAATGTCCTACATCTTTTCCTGCCCCTTACACCTTGTATTTTGCATGCTTCTCCCTAATCTCCTTACAGCTGGCACTGCTTGTCAGGACTGTCTGTTATATGCCTGCATTTGCTTTTCTAAAAACTAGGGATGGGCTATACTATTGATTTTCTTTTCGATCACTGGGTGATACTGATGCCACCATTGCCAATACCGATACAGATGTAGCCAGAGTGTCGTCTGCAAAAATGGTTAACACAAGAATCCCTGGAACCCACAAAAAAAGTCGTAATCCTGGGCCACCTTAAATTCCTTCACACTTCTCAATCAGTGTTTTTGTTTTGCAAATGTGTTGAACAGCACAAGCAGCAAGCAACCTGCTATCCCATCCCAGTTCTCCCAGCTCAAGTCTGTTTATCTGAGTGTTAGGTGCCTGGAGTTACATCATGTCAGGTTGGGGAGCATGCACTGGAACAGGGTAAATAGTATATTGTTATTTGGAATACATATATTTCATGTGTGTTTCGTGTCTACGGTGATCAATGGTAAATGTAGGATGACAGGAAATGTGAGGCAAGAAATGATGAACACTTAACATAAAACAGAAACGTTTTTCATGCTATAGTAATATTTGACAAGAGGCTGACGTGAACTGTATAATGAGTGAAGACTGAATTCCAAATATTAGTAAGGAGTAATAAAGTATCTATCTATCTATCTATCTATCTATCTATCTATCTATCTATCTATCTATCTATCTAAGTAAATCATTCAATTTACATGTAACTGGCAATGTGTAAAAACTGAAGCCCAACTATCATTCAACAAAGAGCTGACATGTCTGCTTGGCTGGTGCAGTGGTAAGAACTGCTGTATCATAATTAAGAGGTTAGCAGTTTGAACCTGGTTTCATCCCGTTTTTAGTAGTGAGCTGCTATTATTATTACTATTATATAATAAAAACATACATTTGATTTGAGTCTGTAATACCTGAGGTAAATTTTTGCTACTTGTAAAAGTGAGCGTTTTTTTATTATTCAGTTTTATTCTCTCAGTCACTTTCACGTGTTACAATGAACTTGCCTTTCCCTCTCTGAGTTGATGGCGTTTATGTCCATTCTTTCACAAAAGCAGCGATGACCACCATGCCCGGTTAGAAACTATTTGTTGTATGGGCGATCAATGTTTTTCAAAAATTATTTCTAATAAACTTGCGTATTACTGAAAATGTGTAAAATCGTTACTTTTAAAATGAACATCGATGTTTAAATGAAAACGTCAGGATTGGAAACATTGGTACTTTAGTATTGATTCACCCATCCCTACTCCAAACCCTTTTGCTAAACTACTAATTAAACACACACAATAACAAGTAATAGTAGTTTTCCCTTGCACGTTCTATTCTATAGCGATAGTCTTGGCCCTCCAGTATATTCACTTAAAAGCTATATCTTAAGTAAATAACCTGCAAATGAAAACACACAAATTAAATATAAGAATAAAGTGAAAAAAGTTTAACTTTTTATCCTCATTACCGAGGTTGATTGCTGATTTTTATGACGTGTTTTTGGAACATACTGTTATTTTTGTTGTTTTGTTATGTTTTGTTTCTAAAATAAATAAATAAACACTCTGAAGAATCAATGAAATCATCACAGCAATATAATATACAAACTTGGCACAGTAAGATAATGTCTTATGAGAAGATAATGTCTTATGAGCAGAAGTTGAACTAGTTGAATATTAACAACCCATGCATACCATGATTAATATGGCTTATGTCAGAGGATTTATTTATGAAAGGGATCAGTACAATGGGTCCCAGCTGTTATTTAAAATAAGTTCTTCAAAAAGAGCATAGGATCATAGATTGTAGAAAACTGTTTCTGAAATTTTGAAAGAACTACGTTAAAAGTTTATTCATAAGAAATAACATTTATATAACACATTTTCATTAAACCTTTACAAAAACTAAGAAATCACTCTGTATTATGCATAATAAAGTGAAGAGTCATGGCTTGCATATTATCTGTGTTTGCCTTGTTCCATGACTGGAATCAAAAATGTGTATCTTTATATTATTTGAATCAACTGATGTTCAGTGACATGAATATCACAGTTTTATTCAGACTATGATTTTTGGGCCTTACTCAGTATTACTCAGACCACTAGAGCATCCCATTAACTCTATCAAAAGATCTTTCTTCATCCAAAAATGACATCTCTCGGTTCCTGTAAGGCATTGTTTATTAACTGTTCGATATTCCTTATCCCTAATTCTAATTTTAAACATTAAGTTGATCGTGAATATCATTTTTCAAAATGTGCAGCTTATTGTATGATTTCTGGAAAAGATGCTGATTGTATTTGTAAATGACCCACTCCCCCCATTTGCCACATGTCATTTTTATTTTCATCTGAAAAAGCCAAGTGCAGTAAAGTCTGGATCACCTGTACATTGTGTTCAAAATAAAAAATCTAGCCAAACAGGATGATGTATTTGTTATAACAATGCATAATTTAAAGTATTCTGACAACACTATAAAAATACATAAACATTTCAGCAGGCTCTCTGTCATTCAGTTCTGCCGCCACACATTAATTTTGAAGTTTGAAAATACAGGCAAACTTTGTCTGAAGGTGCATGTGGCAAAGGTTGCCCATATTTCCTGTATTTTGGTCATGTTGTTACAAAGATCTGAAAGCAGTTACCAACTTTGTGCAGTTATGTTTAATCCTCGAGTTGCAGATGTCTGCATCTAGCACCATGTAATGAGGCTTTAGCAGGTTTGGTTAATTATTGCAGGCCTGAAGTCCTTATTGTCCTGTAACTCATGTCCTGAACTCTGCTTTTTCCAGTCACTTAAACCTCTGGGTGATCGTCACAAACACACTTGAACTTCTAAGACCAGAAAAATGCAAAAAATCTACGCCAAATTAATTTGATTAAATGGGAGAAATACAATAAGCTAACTACGTTCCTTTCAAATGTTTAGCCTCAATACTACAGTTCTGCCCTTCTCTTCCGTCTTCAGTGCTAATCTTAAAAATACTTGAATATATATATGTGATTATAATTAACATAACAATAATAACTCTACTTCTTATTTGAATTTCAGTTATAATCTGAACTAGTGTGGTGCTGAGGTGTCACCTTGCATGGCTGCACTTGGGTACTAAACTGGAATCCTGAGGTGGTTTGTTGTGTGGTGGGTGTGGTAACATGCTTTATCAGTGCATGCTCCTAACCCCCCCCCCCCCCCCCCATCTCTGATTTTTAAGTGAACCACAAAGCCCCCCAAGTAAACAGTGCTTACACCCACACTTTTTTAATATGACTTTATGTGAAGGTGATGCCACACAGTCCAAACCAAAAACCACATACAGAGTCCAGCCAAAAATACAAAATAAGAACAAGAAACCACAAAAATTGTGAAAATGGCACAAAAAATACATTTGCACAGCAACCTATAATCCACACAAAAGATCTGTAATGTTGCCTTTTTAGCCAAGAATATTTGATATTTTTCATTTTTCTTTCTCACCACATTAGCATACAAAAACTAAAATTTTAATAAAGCAGTATTGAAGAATGTTTTATGAACATGAAAGCTACATTGAAGATGGAGATAAATCAGTTTTCAAAACTAATCTTTTGAAAAGATCCAAGCTTTTTTAATGGTCTGTGAAATAAAATGGAATGATCATTTGTTTAATTCATATAGCTGCAGCACCTATTTTAATTTCTGTTTTGCTGCAATTAAAAGAAATATTAATATTTTAAACTATATACTGCTGAATGTTTAATGGTAATTATAGTTGTCATTGTTGCATTAAATACCCATTTAAACCAATCTTTCTGAAATCCACATCTTGTTGCAGATATTAACCAAAATGATAAATATTATCTCCTTTAATTTTACTAGATAGTGTGCTTAATGGGAAAATAGAATGACTCACAGTTTTATGAATTATTCTTTATTATCGTTGTTTTAATATATGAAAGAGTTCTTTTTCTTGGTTTAGCTGATATGAAGCAGAACATATTTTTCTGTTCTTAGAACAATTGATAACCAGCTATTTGCTTGTCATTTCTAAGCAAAGAACTACATATACATTCTTGCAGTCTTTCACTGTCTTTTGTCATGTACAGTATGTGTGGGTGTAGATACTGCACTATGTCAAGGAGGTGTCTTTTAAATGCCTGAAACTCTTACTGTGCTCAGTAGCAAAAAATACTAATATTCCAGAATTTTTGAAGCTATATTTTATGCATTTACTTATTAAAGATAACCTTTGTAGGTGAAGAAAGATGTTGCTACAGTTGTAATATTATTTATTAGCTCTCAATTCACTTATGATTTTCAAGAAACTAATCATAATATTGTTTTTGAATAGTAGTATTTTTTTAATTAGTGATATATTTCATTCCAAATACTGTGTTTTCTGTGAAAAATACAATTTTCTTTGTGATCAAATACACAAAAAACTAGCAGGAAGACAGTAAGCAAATATCTGAAGTTACTGTTTTATTAATGTTGTGCCAAGCCACCTACTGACTTGGTAGTTTTTCTTCACCAGGGAATACCGAAGGTGCTTGAATAGGTTTGATCAAGAGTTGCATCTTTGATCTTCAAACCTAGTAGTGAATTGTCATCAAAGTAAATTAATCAAATTTAAGGCCATAGATTCTTGACACAAACAGAAGGACAGCACTATAATTGGCAGTACATTAAATCTTAAATTCAGGGTTTTAACTGGTCAGACCCTTGATACTCAAATGTGATAAACAAAAGCTTCCTATCCTAGCAGTAGAAACCGGATTACCCGGAGGAAACCCACACAGACACGGGGAGAACATGCAAATTCCACGCAGGGAGGACCCGGGAAGTGAACCCGGGTCTCCTAACTGCGAGGCAGCAGCGCTAATATATAATACTAGCCGACGCCCGCCGTAGCATACGGCGGTGTAAGAATAGGGATGGAAAACGGTGAGAAAGGAATTCAGAAATAAAGAAGAAATAAATACTTCTTGAAAGACGCGGTGTGCATGTAGAATTTCCAGCCAAGCAGGATTACATGTGAAAAATAAATCAGGCTTTCCGAATTTACGTACTATGGCCATGGCATCCTGATAGTTTTGTTGGATGTATCTTGGACTTCCTGGAAATGTGGACGGTAATATGATCATTTTGCCTACATGTATGTTGTTATTTTCAGCGTGTCTGATAGGCCTTTGTATTGTTTCACGCGCAGATCTTATTGATGTAGTCTGAGATAGTTGAGACGCGCACCCTCTGTTTTAACATACACATCTATGACGTACTGTTGGAATAGTTTGCCGCTGGATTGCAAAATACTAAATGTATTCCTCATTGCTAATCTGTACGCGTAAAATTGGCACTGAGTAAGCCTTATTCGCTTGCCGCTTCTTTTATCGGGAACATGTTGTAAATCTTTGTGCCAGCCAATGTCTCCATAAGGGAATAAAAGTGGGTAATAAATGTGGGTAAACAGTAGGATCACAATTTATATTGCGCACGGAAATCTGTTTACTGGAGTTGCCTATGGGATAGATGCAAATGTCCCTTTCGGCAGGCGTTTCACCATCTTCTCCGACGAAAATCGCTGCAATGTCGGGGCATTGTATCGTCTTAAATCCTGCCTAGGGTTTTCCTTGAAAACCATTCGTACAGATGCTGTTGGATTGGACTGAGCGATTTCATGCATGTGTTTGTATGATTTAGCGAAGGGGTTGATGGTTCTGAGCATGGAATCTAGCTGGAGAAGTATATTTTCGCTGCATGCAGAGTTTGCTTTATTTTGTAAGCAGACTTCAGTAGCTTGCGCTGTGTCAAAAACATACAACTGTCCATATCCTGGAGAGGTAGAAGTGTTAGCGTATAGTGGAGAGATTTGGTGATAAATTTGCCTGTGTATTTTAAAACAGTATGGTCTGTGGCCAGGAGGTTGAGTTATCTGTGCACCAATGGAAGCAAATGCTAGAGAAGAGTTGTATTCTCAGATGTGTTCACGATAATTTTTAGCTTCTGATGTTTGCTGTGTAAGAAGCTGTTGTAAAGACACAGGTGGCTCCCGCAAAGGTGGTAAAGCTACTTTACCATTGTGGCAGCACCTCGAGTACTTGTTGGATGTATTACGCTCAGCAGGCCAGTATAGTGCATGACATGGAAGTGGACGAATAGGAATTGAGAAATGCCGTGTCGGCTGCGTGTGGGTGGGACCAGTTTTGAAGTGGAAGCAGGACGAACCAGAAGAGAAATATATATGAGATAATATAACAAAATATAATAATTGCTTTCCTATGTTAAACTAAAATAGTAAGCAGTGTCACACACGTGCGCATGGGAGGCAGCTAAAGGGCTTGAGTAAGGGCAATTCCGAATCAGACCAGGATGTGGCAGAGTGCACTGACTCTTTTTCTCCCTTTCCTGCAGACCATTCACGGGAGATTCCACCTGGCCCTCTTGACATCACTTACAGGTCCGAGCCTATGGAGGAAGACCTTGCTGGCTCCAGCCCTTGTGATGTCACGTCTGGGCTCGAGCCTATGGCTGAAGACCCTTGTGAGCCCGACCCCTTTGACCTCACTTCCTATCTTCCCCTTTAAAAGCCTCCGCCTTTTCCCTATTCCCTCAGTTCTGTTTTGGACTCGGTTTTGTGCATATCAGTGCTGTTTATATTTTTTGCAACAAGGATACCAAATATACGGGTGACTGCCCCAAACCTTGCTATGACTCAGAGTGGAGTTTGTGACAGCAGTTATATATAGACTCTAATTCTGAAAATTTAAATGCTTGCTTTTCTTAGTAATTTCAAAAAGAATTACTTTTTTGCCGCCTGCAAGAATAATGTCATCAAACATTAATAAAAAATAAGGCAGGATGTTGAATATACAGACTGAATGGGATGGCAAGGGGCTCAGTTTTATCTAAGCTGGAATATCAGTGAGACCAGCTGAGGCTGTGTTTTCATTTGGAAGAAATGACATGTTCAACTGAGTATCATCTGCATAGCACTAATATGAGAATCCATGGGACTGGATGATAGGGCCTAGTAAGGTGGTGTTCGGGTAGGAGAACAAAGAACCCATCACCTATTCCTGAGGCACCCCTGTGCTTGCCTGATGCCAGAACATTGACACCTCTTCTGTCCAGGATACATGGCAGGATCGGCCTGAGGTAGGATTCAAATCATCTTAGAGCTGTCGCAATGATGCCTAAGTCATAGAGGGTGGCAAGGACGATCTGGTTAACTGTGTCAAAGGCAGAGGAGAGATCAAGGAGGATGAGGACAAAGGACATGGTGGTAGCCTTAGCCATCCATTGTTTATGAACAACAGTCAATAGAGCCATTTAGATGGACCAGCCCTTCTTGAAGCCTGACTTGTTCGTCACAATTGTTGTAATGCTCTATTATATGTTCTTATATAATTTATTTAGAAGAGATTCTTTTTGTAATCCACAAGCTCACTTTCAGGACAGTGCTCTATGATTCTTTTTTAATATTATAAATGACTGTGTCATAGTTGTAGATTTTTTTAATAAGAGCATTAGTAATTTAAACATAAACATAAAATTGCCACACCAGCTTCATCCAACTCAGGGTCACAAGGGGCCAGTGTCCACCCCAGAAATATTGAGTACAAGGCAGGATGCAGTCCTGGGGTGCCAGTTCATTGCAGGACCCACTCAACATATATTCACACTCACACAGGGCCAATTTACTTTCAACAATAAATGTAAAACACTCATCTTTGAAATGGGCAATCCACACAGTACACACACAGGCATAGCATTTGAAGAGATAATGTTGGATTTATGAGGCAGCAGTATTAACCTCTGTGGCACTGTAATGCTCCTAACTTTACAAGTACTAATATACAATACAATCCTTTATATAGTACTGTGTGCATGTCTTAGGCAAATTAAATAGTTCACAAAAATTATTGTTGCACACAGTTATCTAAAAACTTCTGGATTTGCGTGTGAATAGAAATTGCTATATTTTACAGTTCCAAACATTCCCTTTGCAAAGAGTGAAGCATTACAATAACATTTTTAAAAGTCGTTAACAACAAATACTAACATAGTAATAGACCGCTTTCCAGGTCAAAAATGTGACATATTTGTAAGCACGTAGCCCAGTTCTTCACTAAGCAAATGTAACAAACAGGTTCTAAAGATCAACAACGATGAGTAGGTTCGATGATGACGTGTAAGTTGAACCAAACAGCTGTGTAGAAGGAATAAAACTGGGCAAGAAACAGACTAAAAAGGTGAGGCTGTAGTAGATGTAATGGCTTAGCCTTACACTGTGGTAAATGTGGACACAGGTGCATCATACAAGAAGGATATCCTGAATCATCATGGCCATCCCCAAGCAGAAATTTCATGGCAGGCAAGTGTTTCCAGATATGCTGTCGAAGTTCTTCTACAGAAGCACACACAAATTAACAAAGTAAACCGAAAACACAATGGAGCATACTTCTCTTCAAAAATGCAAGGTATCCAGCACCACTATCAGCTCAGAACTGGCAGAAACCACAGGGACACTCCTCTACAATTCAGGGAAATATGATTAGAAATGGTCTCCATGGAAGTACTGTGACCAAAAAGACATTTCTCCTCAGCGAGAACAAAGCCAAATGAATCACCAATGCATGAAAACACAAGGAATGGGGTGCAGAAAAATGGTGGCAGGTGCTCTGGACCTTTGAGTCAAAATTTGAAAGTCTGTCCGCCAAAGAGCTACAGAACACAAATACATGGATGAATGTCTGCAGGTAACAGTTAGGCATGGTGGAGATTCCTTGCAGATTTGGGGCAGCATTTCTGCAAACAGAGTTGGTGATTTGATCAAAACTGATGGTTCCACTCAGTGCTGAGAAATACAAACAGATTCTTATCCACCATGCAGTACCCTCAGGGAGACATCTGACAGTACCCAGCTTCATTCTACAGCATGGCAATGACTCCAAACAAATTGGTCAAAATCATAAAAAAGAAACTTCAGTGAAAAGTGGAACAGGGAACTTCAACAGGCCTCCAAAGAGCCCTCATGTGAACATCATTGAGCCAGCCTGGGATTACTTGCAGAGACAGAAGCAAGTAAGACACCCAAAGTCTGCAGTGAAATGGTGGAAAGTTGAAGAAAAGGCTTCCAACAACAGGCCACATGAATACCAACAGAAAGTAAAATTACGCCAATTTTCAAAGGGAGGTCACACCAAATATAGATTTTATTTATGTTTTTATTCTGTTTACTGCACTTTCTAAAAACGATTCATTGCAGTGTTTTAAAAAGAAGTCCCACTTTACAGAATGTTTTCACACTTGCCTAAGACTTTTATACACACACACATACACATATATACAGTACATGTGTATATATATATATATATAATATATACATATACATTTTATACTTTTTGCATCTCAAGCACAAATAAGTTAAGTGACTTTGAATATTTTGAGACTGATATTAAGTACATTAACTAAAGAGTTACTACTTTGAGTTTCACTTTCTATTTTATAACTTGCAAACATTTTTATAGTCAACCCTGAGATTTAAGATTTTGGAAACATTTGTTTAATTACAGTACATACAGTACATTTAATTACAGTAACATGAAATTTACAGATTTTAGACTGTATTGGATATAAGGAAGTTGTGATTTATTTATTTATATACAGTATTTTCTTACTACATAAGGTGAGAGAATCTTAAAAGGTACAACAGAACATGAAGTGGATATCAGCATCAGTAAAGACTCAACTACTAATACAGAAGCATTGGATTGAAACGTGTGCGTATTAAACAACAAACAGAAATCGAAGCAGAGTCATTGAAGCACAGATGCACTGAATTAGTTTATGCCAATGCAAATTTAACACATTTTTGCATTTGCCTCACAACAATTTTAACTGTTTCAAGTATTTGAAATCTGTTGCATCACATAAACCTCCCCTGTCCAAAGCATTGTGTTCAGTCATCCAAATATTTATTCTTTAAAGTTCTTTCTAGTGTGAAAATAGCAATATAATAACATAAATTTTGTTCACTGGGTGGTAATTATTCTGGTTGCACAGATGAATGATGATGGGAAATGTACTATTTTTAAAAATGAACAATGATACTTTAATTATTTAAAATTGGGATGCTTGATTTAGTAAGTAGGTTTAGGTAACAATATCATCCATGATGGTTATACAAGTGTATATATATATATATATATATATATATATATATATAAAATATAGTATATAGTGACCTTTAACAGAAAGGTTGGGGTTTCCCAGGCTTCCCTGCTTAATTTTTGGTAAATAAAATAAATAAAAACAGTATTTTGTCAATGTGTGCTCTGATCCCACACTGGTCTGTCAAACAGCTGTGTGTCTGTTGCTCTTCATTGATACATAAACTAAACTTGAACATGCTGTTAGGGAAGCAGGCTTTGAAGCTGCCATGGCTTCTCAGATTGGTCTGGATTTTCTTGGCTGTAGGCGGAAGCAGACAATTATTATTTCACTGTGCCACTCTCAGATCCTTCCTTCCAGCATAAACCCTTTGTTTGCACGTTAGGCTTTTCCTTTGCATATGCTGTATATACAGTATGTATATATATGTGTGTGTGTGTGTGTTTGTGTATGAGTCCAAAAGACAAGATAAAGGTTTTGGAGGGATCTGCCCCATGTATTATCTAGATTGCTGTAAGGCAAAAAGGCTTTCGTTAGCAAAAGAGTAATCATTATAGACTGAGTCATGTATCTGACTGCCAAACAGGAGGAATGCTGGGTTTATATGGCTGAGAGGGAGAAAGAGGCAGGTCATCAGTGGGAAGTGATGTCATCCAAGTGTCAGTCTACTGCTGAAATAGGAAGTGCAGTTGTTCTTTTTTGTTACTGTAAAGAATGAGAGAAGTTATTGGTGCACATGACCAGTCCTGTGTGGTAGTTCAACATTAACCAGACCTGGCTGCTGCTGCCCATGATGCGCACTTGTGTGACACAGCAACCCCCAGACCAGACCTATCGGCTCGGGCATTCTGGGCTATGAGGTTGGCATTCGCCTGGAGGGAGCCTTTCAGATAAATAATGGAAAACTGGTACAGTTGAAGGTCCAAAAACTACCTTGTAACACGGGGGTTTGAATCTTTATGCAAGGCCATCCATTGGAGGGCTGCATGGTCGGTGACCAGAGTAAAATCCCATCCCAGGAGATAGGACTTAAATTTGGTTATCTGCCACTTAATCATGAGAGCCTCCCTCTTGAGTGTCGCATACCTGAGTCAGCAACAGACAGGCTTTGCCGTTCATAAGGAGGTCTAGTTTTGTAGCAGGAGTGGACTTTATTTTACTGCGATTACTATCAGACCAGTTTCTGCCTAAGATCATGGGGTGTGGCGGTTCCGGGAGCACAGCCATAGTAAGTGTTTGCATTTGCTCTTTATGAATAACAACACAAATGGCCGCACGTGAGATCCGCACATCCCCGTGAATGCAGGTTATGCTGGTCTTTTTGTGAATTCATTGTTGCGGCAAAACAAACAGGTGAGCGACAATGGAAATGTTGCTCCCAGAAATCCATTAAAGCTTTAACCTTGTGTCCATTTATTAATACCACTCTCAAGGAGGACAGGGATAGGGGATTAATCAGTGCACCATACCTTTCTCCCCGGCTCCAGTCACTAGTCCATAGGCTCACTCAGGAGTGGGCAGCTCGGTATGGTGTATCCCGGTTCCCCACACTTGAAACAACGGGGGTTGTTGCTCCTTTTTCTCTTTGTCGGAGCCATCAGATTTGCGGCTTGCCTCTCCAGGGGCCAATTTTCCTTGTCAGCTTTGCCATAGAGGCCGCTCCGACCTCTGTTTGGCACGCCACCCTATGGTACTCGATGAGGTCTACTAGTGTCTCCATATTTGTATACAGCAGCCTGCAGACCGCCTAGGCAAGGAAGTTTGGCAAGGCATTGATGAGGCCATCGCAAACAACTTGCTTGACAATTTGCCCAGTTTTGTTTATTTTGGGCTTAAGAGAGCGGCCGCTGATGCCCCACATCTCAAAAGCCTGCGCACTAGTGAGCTTTTGAGGGTTGAAGGACCAAGTGAGCCACAAACTTTCCTGCTGATCCACAGTGATGCTGAAGTGTTTGAGGACCTCTGTCTTGAGACGGTCATAGTTGGTGGCTGAGAGATCCTAAAAAGCCTTCTGGGCTTCGACCTTTGAGAAAAGGCCCTAGTATGCCTCCCCACTCTTTCTTTGGCCATCTGTATCGGATCACCTTTTCTCAAAGGCGGTAAAATATGCGTCTATGTCGTCGGTGTCCGTAAGGGGGACCAATACCTGTGAAGGCGTTCTGCTTTGGTCTTGACACAAGGTCAGACGAGCCTCTATATGGGCCTCAGATTCTTCAAGTCATAGCTGTAGCCTTTGTAGTTATGCTGCCATATTAGTGAGGACTGTGTCCAGGTCTTGCTCGTCGGACATGGATGAGGCTGTAATCCTGCCTACTACACCAGCTGTAATGAGTCCAAAATTATATTATCTAGAATGCTGTAAGGCAAAAAGGCTTTCGTTAGCAAAAGAGTAATCATGAGAGGAAAGAATGAGAAAGAATGAGAGGAGGTACTTGTGCACATGACCAGTCCTTTGTGGCGGTCCAAAATTAACCAGACCCGGCTGCTGCCCCCCATGCGTGAGTGTGTGACAATATATATATATATATATATATATAGTATTTGTGTGTTTGGCTGTGTGTGTGCATGGTGGTCATTTATTAAGAGATATAGACTGCATAATTGAACATAGTGACATGAGTACTCAAGCTTTCAGGAAATGAAGCATTTGTGTATTTGGGATTCTGTATCTTCAGTTATTTTGGTCAATATTTCATCTCAGTAGATCAAATGATTGAATCGTGTTGACTTATAAACCAGATGAAACATATCATTTGAAAGTATGCAAGGCTGAAACGCAATAAATATATCACTAAGGAAAGATGTTGGGAGCAATTAATGAGCAAGTCAACAATTTAATAAGTTGCAAAGGTTGTTACTACTAAGCAAACAGATTTTTGTCCTTGTGATTTTTTTTTCGATTACTTTTTGTGGGTTAGAGGTCCATCATAAATGGATTCTATTTACAGAGTTACTAAATGTTTATCCCTATTGCATTTGAGTTGTACTTTGTTTAAAGAAAAATGAGAATATTTGATCATTTTGCACATACTATAAGTAGTGTCCAATTGAGCAGCCATTTTTCACACCTTTACATCAAAAATGGTAAGCCTTGTTCCAACAGGGCTTTAATGGTAGTAGACTGTCATTATTTTCACAATACACAATATAGTTGGGTGTTTTTTTCATAACATGATCCCAAAGATGGATCCGTTTACAGTTTTTTATGGTCTTCCACTAGAGTCTTCATCATTTCCACATCCCTTGGTGCATTTCAGAGTGCACTCAGTACAACTCGAGGCTGGCGGACCTATGATAACGGGAATTCATTACCGTACTAATATTTAAAATGTAAATATAAGAACTATGTATATATTTGCTTACTCTTTTCTCTATTTTTGTGTTCGTGATGTTTGTCAATGTTGCATTCAACATTATGTATGTGTTTTTGTTGCATGAAATTTTGTGTATTAATTTATACTATATTTGTAATAGAGTGTAGTACACTGGGCTTTTAAGTGGAGCTGCACTTTATAAGAAAAAATTGAATTGAATTTTAAATTACAGAGCATTATTCACTGTTTTATGTCTGAGGCTTGTCACTTATTTCTACTTAAAGTAAATTATAATGTCAAAAAGACACAGGTGAGAATGGTAATTTAGTCTTTGTAATCACACTGCACATAATAACAGTGATCACCTGTGTCTTGTCGTCAGTAATTAACAACTTCTACCTAAAAAGATACAGTCAAGCTCTCAGCTGCTAACCAAATGATCGGATCACAATATACTGTAATAATGATAAAACGTGGAAGTCAAATGTTTTTTTCAAGGAGTACTTATCACAGTTCCTGTTGCTTCTGAAGACAAAGAGAAGTAAACAATGAAACAAATTAAACAAGCTAAGTAACTTTAGCCAATAATTAAGGTCTGGCCTGCAATAAAAATGTGCAGCATCTGCTGATCTCCATGACCAAGGCTGCCTACCTAAGCTTTACAGTCAAGCAACAGTGTCATTGTAAATTGGGCTAAAAATGAACGAACGAATGAATGAAAAAAATACATTATACATACAAATGTAACACACAATAAAATCTACTCTAGTTAAATGCGTAATTCTAACAGAAAGTTACATGCTAATTTTAAGAATAGAATCTACAGTACATTTGCTATTTTACTTCTTTTCTCACAGTTGATCTTTCTACTATTCTAGTTATTAGTAGTCATGTTTAATTAACTTTATTTTTAAAGATGAAAGTGCTTTGGTCTTTAAGTGTACAGTTATTAAACTTTTGTTATAAAAAATCTGAAATGTTATAAATTACTAAGTTACACCTATTTCTCTCATCCGAAATAAAAAGCAATTTGGAATGATACGGTCACAGAGGCATTTGAACCGGCCCTTAGTCAGCTGTTGGCAAACACTGTGTCAGTGACCACAGATTTTTGTTCCAGCTGGACTGATGATTACAAACTAAAATATCTTTGTTAATGAGCCCTTCCAGTGGAATTTCCATTTCATCCAAATTTTAGTAAATATATTTGCCTTCATATAGAACTATATTTCAGCAAGGATTTATTCCTTTGTCTTATGTTCATTTTCTATTAATTTTTTTTTTTTAAGTGGTTGTTTTGTGTGTAACTTCATTTAGTTCTGCTTTTTATTTATTATGTGTCTACAATGATTTTAAAAGTTCCACCATACCTTAAGGTCAGACAGAGGGTCCCAGCAGTGGCCCTTTTGAGAGTCGTTTGGAGGTTACTGTGAGTATTATTATCTTTAGATATTTCTGGGTTTTTTGTATTATTTTTGTTCTTGGTTTCTGCTATTTAGATTGCATTTTGGGACTTGTTTCCCTTGTATAGCATTTTATGCAAATCCTTTTTTTTTTTTTGCTTTTTTTGTTTCCTTTTTGATTTATTTGTTTTGGGTTATTTCAACAATACAAAGCGTTATATTTCTGTTCTTTAATGTTCTGAGGTAAGGCTATTATTGAGGCAGGTCTGTGAATTCCTGGGCCTGCTTATGGAGCATTTGGTGGTTTCGACATACAGTGATCCCCTAATATCGCGGAAGTTATGTTCCAGACCCTGTGGTAAAGCGGGTCCACAGCTTTCTTAGCAAAGGCCAGTTTTATTTAAATACATAATCACCGCGCTCGTGGCATTGCAAGGGACGTGGTAGTGTGGCTGAAGCGGTTTCCGGGTGGATTTGTGCTGCGAGCATGTCTCACCTACAGTAAGTGCACAGGTGAGGGACAGTCCGCAGCGTAATTGATCCCGGGAACTGTTGATTGCCGCAGCTGCCACATCCATTATATATAGAGAAGCCCAAGATGGTTAGGGAGAAAAAAGAGAAGGAAACGGAGGTTGCTGAAGGAAGCAGTAAGGGAGCGAGTGAGTAAGCCGGTGAAGGAAAGCGAGAGAGAGCAGGCTTGCAGCAGCTGAGCAGACAGCCTGGGTGTTTGAAGTAGTAGATGTGGTCACTCCGTAGAGGTTACTTTTATGAAGGACAGGAGTGACCGGGAGACGAGTGATTCTCCGAGTGAGGCCGCGGAAGGCAGCGGGAGTCGGGACTTGGTGTCCCCAACGTGAGAGCCTTGGTCGTTGTGGAATCCCAAGTCACTGTCAGGGGAGCCGACCGGAGCCAAGGATCGATAAGGCGACTGACAGTAGTAGAGTCAAGCATAGAGAAGGTCAGCTGCAGAGAGAGCGCCTCGCCTGTTGCAGGGCCTGCATGGGAGAAGCAGGTGAGACACTAATGGAAAAGAAGCACCGGGCTTGGCATTTGTTTTTTTAAAAGACAGCTTCCTGCACAACGTTTTAACCTTGTTTTAAAGGATTGTGTTTTGTTTTTGTATTTTTAAACCTCCACATTTCTTTTAAGGATTATTTATTTATTGAAACTTTGAAAAGCACTGCACAATTTATTTGAACACACTTTGTTTTGATTTATTTGAATAAAAGCACTTTGCACTTTTGAACCATCCCCTTGCTCCATTGTTATTGCCTCACTGTCTAGTTCATCGGTGACATTACCGATGGTGTTGGGTTCAAGGGCTCCCTAACAGTGGATGGAAGCATGGAGCTGAACCCGCATCGTCACAGACCCATCAGCAATAGGTGAAAATCCGCAATATAGAAAGACCATATAAATAAACAGATTTTTTTTATAGTTTAAGCCTTAAAATACCCCTCCCACTCGCTTTAAACACATGTAAACTTATTAAAACATGCTTTGTAAACACATATGATATGTGGATGTCGGGCTAAGAATATGAGTAACATCTCTCTATTATAAAAAAAAATCTTGGAAGGGAGACCAGGGAGACAAGGCATGATCTTCTCGGAAGACAATCTAACATCCCGCGAGAGACATTTTAACATCACGCAAGACAAGGCAGTGAGACAGAAGGACAGCTGCTGTATAGGTTTTTAAATGATCGATGTGCAGAGTGACAAGCAGAACATGCATCTTGGCAGAAGCAACACAAAGTCAGTGGCTGATCCGTCTGCTTCTCCTTAGCGTGCATTCAGCTCCCATCTCCCCAACCCCCCCCCCACAACGTGAGTGGGAGAAACACGAAGTGGCAGGAGCATAGCATGCCTCCTTAGGGGGGGTTGAGACAAAGCAATCGAGACCAGATCATCACGGACAGACACTTTGACGACACGCGAGACTAGATATTACAACCTTTGGAAGCAAAACCCGTGAGACAGTGCCCCTCCCCACCAGCAGAGACACGAAGTGGCAAAAGGACAGCTGCTGTACAGGCTTTTAAATGATTGATGCAAAGTGCGACAAGCAGAATACACAGCTGGCCAGCAGCAGCAGCAAGACACCAGCTGAACTGATCACATCTCTTTAGCATGCGTTCAGACCTTCCCTTCACAATGCGAGCAGCGTTATAAGTCCTGTGAGAAAAAGATTTAACCACGCCCGGGGCAGGAAATAAAGGACAAATATTGTTTTTACAAAAGTTTTAAAGTAAAAATGAAAATAATGCATATGTAACAATTCCCATGAAAATAACAATCTCTTTAAATTGTTTATCTGGTAAACCAAACCCAGGGGTGGGCGAGCGAAGCGAGCAGGCGGCGGAGCCCCCTAGTAATAATAATAATGATAATAAATCCATCATGTAGCGGGGGTGCAATAGCTGAACCGCGATATAGTAGGGGATCACCGTTTTTATTTTTTTGCCATTAGACTTTAACTGAGTGAAATTGAATTTTGTGAATACTACACAAATAAAATAACAATAAAAATACACGGCATCACTCCCCAACCACTCCAAACAAACATATTTCTCAAAACTGATTCAAAGTCTTAAAGTAGCCCATTAAAGTCAAGATGTTCAGTTTTTGCATTTTACAACTTGAAGCAAAATTTATTATAAAATCTCACTGACCTGAACCATTTATAAGATGGAAGGACAGTGAATAATAGTGTGATGGGCCCAAAAAAAATCTTAATGATTCATCATTTCAGTCTGGAGTAAACCACATAAGGTAGTGGCAACCAACATTTTAAAAAGTTATATCCAGATATTCTTTTAAATAAATAGAGTTCAGTTACCAAACAGTAAAACATCATATCCCCTCATCTTGTCAAAAAGAGAAATTATAAGCTTTTTAAAAGTAAAGTGAAGGTTTGCACCTGGCTTGATTTCTTTTTAATACTGATCAATTAGAATAAGTTAAAAGAATAAGCAGGAGGTGTGGACCACCCAGGCTGGCACTGCCAGCTGGACCCGACACAGACAAGTGTGGGACACAAGTTCAAGTTACACACTGATTTTTTCTTTTCTTTTCTACCTTGTAGGAAACACCTTCCCCTTCCCACAAGCTCAACACAGTCCAGCACAAGCACAAACCCAAAACAATTCTCTTCCTTCTCTTTCTCTCCTTTCTCCTTCAATCCTCTGGTCAAGCTTCGTTTTCCTCCTCCCGACTCTGGCTCCCCAAGTAGTGGCTGCTGGCTCCTTTTATAAGGCACCCAGGTGTGGCAGAAGAACTGCCCACAAGGGCTCAGCAGCTCCTGCTGCAGCACCCCCTGGCGGCGCCTGCAGGTCCCAACAGTGCTGCACCAAAATCCAACTTCCATGAAGCCCTGCAGGAGTCCGATGCACTGCTGCAACCCACCTTCCAGGGGGAGGTAATGCTCTGGCCACGCTTGCTCCCCTGGTCCTCCTATTCTGGAGGTTTCCCGGCTGCACACTACAGAGGCAAAAAACAGATGATTTGTGATTAAAGTTTTATTTTCTTCAAGGGGATTATGTTAGATCAGATGATATAAACAGATAGCTGGAATGAGTTCTGTAAAGGAAAAAAACAAAGCAAAGTAAATGTCTCCTTGTAAAATTGTCATCTTCTTTACTTCAGGGAGTTAGGGGTTTCCTTCATATATTGGTAGCCCTATCCTTTTTTCTGATATACATTGTATTTTTATACTCTCTTACTGTACTACAATACAAACACAACTGAATCATGTAGAAATATATATTGTTCTTGCTTTGTAACAAATAACACTGTATTGAAATTTTAAAGCATCACATCATATGCAAAGTTAATTTCACCACAGTAACACATCAAACATTGCTCCAGCATGCATACAGCACAAATAACGTACTATCTATCTACTGAACATAACAAAGACAAAGGAGTTGCTGGTGGACTTCCAGGATAGCAGGGAGTCCTTAGATCAGTTGCCCTGTCTAGAGAGGGGGCTGGCAGTGTTTCATTCTTATAAATACGAGGGCAATCCCAAAAGTAAGGTCTTCTATTTTTTTAGAAATACAAACAACCGTTTATTTTCTATAATGTTTACATCATTTTAAAGGTTAAAGACTTATTTATATTTCTACATAATCGCCATTTCGGTTGATTCGTTTTTGTAGACGGTGTGGTAGTTTTAGAATGCCCATGTTATACCAGCTCGCCGCCATGTCCTTCAGGAAGCGTTGAACCTCATCTTTCACCTCTTCGTCGGAGCAGAATCGCCTTCCGGACAAATGTTCTTTCAACTTAGGGAACAGGTGGTAGTCACTGGGTGCCAAGTCCGGACTATAAGGTGGGTGGGTGATGAAGTTCCAACCGCTCATCTTTGCGCATGTTTTCCTCAACCTTCGCGACTGTCTTGTCGGAAATTGATGGTTTCCTGCGCGAACTTCGCACTTGGCGGTAGCGTTCAATGGAAGCTCCATTTTCAAGGGCTGCCAAGCCAAGATTGAGCATCCCAGCGAAGCCACACATGCTTGTTTGGGAGTGGAGGAAGCACCAATCACAACAGTGTGGACAACAGCCGTACAAAGAGTTTCTCTACATCCCCACCGCTTTGGAGACCTTACTTTTGGGATTGCCCTCGTACCTTGGGTTCAACTAAATAGACTGTATTAGATGAAAAGCACAGACCAGAAGTACAAAAAGGGCCCAAATGGGCTTTACTTGCTGAAGAGACTTGCGTCTTTTAATGTATACAACAAGCTCCTCAGGATTTTCCACCAATTCATAGTGGCCAGTATACTGTTATGTTTTTTAATGTTATGGTATGATGAGGGGGTTCCATCAGCTCATGGGATGCCAGATGCATGAATAAAGTGATCAGGTAGACCAGCTGTATTCTGTGGGCTACTGTGGACTCACTTGAGATAGTGACAGAAAATAGAAAATGAGAGGCTATCACAACTAATACAGAGTAGCCGCCCTCTGACAAGGTGATCTGGTGCAGTTTTAGCCACCATCTCATTTGACCTATTTATTATCTATAAGAAAATCCATTAGGTATTATCACAAGAAATGATTGTCAACTATGCTTATTAATTAATTAAAAAAAATGGGAAGTATAATAGTGTTAAAGGCAGACTTGTAGTCAATAAAAGGTATATGTGCTTGACAGAGATCAGTGGATCTTGGATTGAAACCAGGTGCATGTTCAATTGAAAACTCACTATGAATCATCATTTCCTTTATTATAAAAAAAACAAAACAAGAAAACAAGTCTGTAGTCACTAAGGTATTAAACTGTGGATGTGGATGTATACAGTAGTCACTTTAAAACAGTGTGGAGCTTTACCTAATTAAGTAAGTGATTAAGAATATCTATAGATATACAGTATGAGGAAGTTGACTAGCACAGGACCACTCTTGAAGAAATAATGATATGTCAATTTGTTCTTCTCTACTGAGACGCCTCCATAGACACAGGCAAATGAATAAAAAGGGTGGCTAAATGCACATACATTGTTTTTTCTGTTCAAGCTGCTGAAGTAGCTAACATTTGGCACTCTTAAAGTGAGGGATCATCAGCAGATAAATGTAGTCCATAATTAACTGAGGTCCTTCCCAGATGCCTGCTGTAATTCTTAATTGGAAACAAGAACAATATTTTACAATCACTCTTTGATATCCAGAATCACTTTCTGTTATGTTCACTGACTTGCAGCATTATTTTATGAAAGTCATCTCACCTCCATTTAGCATTTTGTTTATCTTACTGGCACTGTTTTATTGCAAAAGTGTTCACATTGGCCTCATAAAGTTATTTTTTATTGGTGGACAAGTTAATTATAGAAATGCCTAACCTTGTTTTACATGTACAGCCACAATCCTTACTTCTAAACAATGGCTGTCTTCTGCTGTGACCTCTAGATACCCTGACAAAGGCTAACTTTGAAAGGATTTAATACTGAAACCTCTGAGTAGCTTAACAAGGGATTTCTCCCCCTGCAATGGCCTAACACTTGGCCTCTTTATATCCTAACACTGGATGTCTCCCTCTGGAAGAATATAACATTTAACAATTAAATACCCTAAGAAAGGCCAGGAGTCTTCTCCTGTCAGGATCACAGAACACAACCTCTTCCTAGTTCACTAACCTTGAAAATATTTAACCAGAATAGGCATAGCCTGTTATATCACTGTACCAGGACAAGCAGAATAACTCATAATACCTTAACAAAGAATGTCTCCTCCTGCAAGGGCTAAACTTAAACGGAATGTTTCCCTATTATATTATAGAACTACTGATCTCTTATAACCTGGGCTAGGGTCCTACAGAACCAGGATAAGGATCTCAGTACATCATCCTATAAACCCTATGGTGATTGCTAGTGTCACAGTAAATCACGTAGTAGTTTCAGTAAATAATACCAAAACTTGATCTAAAATTATGCTAATTTGCAGAGACACCAATCATAAGAAATGCTAAATGTTAAAATAAAGGACAACATACAATCTGAATGATTCCAACAAAAGTCCATACTGCCAGGTCCGTATCAAATACTTTGTTTGGTGTTTTAGCTGTTGGAGCCTTTATCTTCTTAATCCACCTAAGGTGTTCCTTTTTTCCTTTTAGGTCAATTAAGATACTTTTCAGGTGTTGATGCTGTTGCATGTTCTTAGCTTGACAATGATTTGAAGAAATGCTTCCAAATCCTTTCCTTTATAGAGTGCTTTTATTGCTGATTATGCAAGTATTGACAAAATTTAATCAAACTGAAAAAGTAATAATTTCCAGTGGTCTAGTTACTTGTCAGTGATGCTACTCTTACCTAAATACAAAGGAAACATTGACTAAAAGGTCCCAAGCACTCTTTGATAAATTTACATAGATCGTTGTAGACAAGGAACACCCATGAAACACCTTCAGTCTTCACACATTATAAACCATGTCAAAATTTTGTCATTAGTACTATAACATGAAAAAAGTTTCTGTTTTAGGTATGTGTTCAACATTTCTTGCCTCACATTTCCTGTTATTCTACATTTACATAGATCGTTGTAGACACGGAACACACATGAAATTCATGTGTTCCAAATAATTATATTATTATATTATTTACCCTATACAATTCCAGACACCTCACACCCAGATAAAGAGCCTTAAGCTGGGAGAACTTTTTGCCCGAGTTGAGCTGCGGTGGTGGGGGGATGGGATAGCAGACTGCTTGCTGCTTGTGCTGATCGACATATTTACAAACAAGGTGTGAAGGAATTTAAGGTGGCCCAGGATTATGAGTTTTTTGTAGGCTTCAGGGATTCTAGTGTTAACACACTGTAAAATGCACAATTTTTCAATCAATACAGGCACCATCATTTGTTATTGTTGTTAGCAGTGGCACTCCTTGCTAGAAGGGGTGTGTGATGCCATGTTGGTGTGGAAATACTGCCATTATGCAGCAGCAATTTAACATCGTGGTACAATGTAATCTGTAGTCAAGCTTTGTATAAAAATCAATATTAATAATGAGTGTATTTACATGCAATGTAATTACCCGGTTATTCCCTGAGCCTCAGTTACAAAAGTGCCATGGATACCCTTATTCCCATTAAGGAACTGGGGTATTGGTCTCTGAGAATCTGGTTTGATAAATGCAGATATCTCCATGAGTAAATCAGTTATGCAACCATGTAAACCCTTAACTATGTTGCAGTTAATGATTTTGCTGTCTGCACATGTCTGTCACACTGTTTTAGCCTTTACATGCACATAGCTAGAAAACGGCGAGTGGTAGTACATTTAACATTTTTTTGCACAGTTCAGTTATGCTGGGGCATTTTGCCAAGGGACAACTCCATAAGTGGACTTGTGCAAGTAAACAGGGTTTTTAAGAAACCAGGATTCTGCCAGAAATGGGTTACTCACCTTATCCTGGTTTTGTGTGTGCATGTAAACACACTCGATGATTTTGACAGAATTAGACAGGAAAAGAACATTATATTGATTTGGAACTTTTGGCCTAATTTTACTTAAAGTAGATTTTTCTTTTGTGTTTATACTTTTAACAATGGGTTCTCTAATTTTTATTTTTGTACTGGCTTCTCCTTGCCTTCTTACTATATGTCACCTGATTAAGGTCAAAGTAGGAACCTTTAAACATATTAGAGTTTCTGGAGAGTCCCATAATGTTTCTTTTGTTTCAGGTGACCTTGTTCTTATTTTTTTTTAAAAGGTTCAAACGCAATCACTTTTTTTTAAAGGAGATGAGAAACACGAAGCTGGCAGTGGGTGGAAGGCAGACATACCTGGTTAAACTTAATTATTTTGCAGTAAAAATGATCCAGTGTTTCCTTATTTCTTGTTGTGAATTATATCTACTGTAGGGTATTAGGGAAAAACCTTAAATCAAATGAGCATTGTTAAAAAAAAATTATGGAAGCATGTGAATGCACATTTTCTTTTTCAGCAATTTTCTCAGATTGACCACTGCAGCCAAAATAATCTGATCCAGTTTGTACACCCCAGTATAGGAGAAGAACCTTCTCAGGAAATCTTTGCTGTCATGACAGAACAGAAAATATTCAGTTTAAATATATTTTTTGTTGTAGGATTATTTGTTTACCTTGTTATGGTAAAGAAACATGTATTTCTGAATTTTATATGTATATATCAGGCCTCACTTGCCATAGGCATGAATAATACTTATCAAAAATCAAAATCTAGACAGTTTGCCTCCTCAAGCTGCTTTTTTGACAGATGTTCCTTAGGATGATATTTTGTGGTTGCTATTATTCCATATTTGTATTTTGATTATGTGCAGATACAGTATGATGTTGCCTTTTATTTCTGCATCTGTGCTGACAGCTGCCAAAATATTTTTTCCAGTCTAATCTGATACTTACAATAGTTTCATATTGCTTTTAAAATGGGCATCTTATAGAATGTAATGTCTGGATGCAGAAAATATTTTAAAGATTAATTTTGTAAATAGATATATAGTATCACTGAAAGCTGAAAGCATAGTTTAATTAAGTTGATTTTAGTTATATTCTTTCTGAAACAGTGATTGAAGTGAGAGTGAAAAATGTTTTCTTCTTGTAGTGTAATTCTAAGATTTAAATGTAATCTATTGTTCTTTTGTCAATTGTGTGGGAAATCTGTGAGGGGAAGGGACACCAGGAAATGAAAATGGGGTAACAGTAGGCAGTAACTGTTTGCCTTTTTCCTTAATGGACAATATGACCTTGACAAATAAGATTTTCTGTGAACCCACCTCAGGCAATCTCCTTATCCCATTGCTTTTTTCTTCTCAGCATTTTGCCTCATGGACAGACAACAGGAATCATGGTCTTTTTACATTTATCAGTAATGAAGGAGCACCAGTGTGACTGAAGCACAAGCTATTTATTTCATCTGCTTTTCCTATTATTTTTCATATATTTTCCTAGACAAACTATATTATTGTGTGGTTCCATTTGAAGCCTCAACCCTTGTGCCACCTGTTCTGTCCTTTTAATTTTACACCCACAATTCTATTAACCTGTTTTTCCACTTGTGAAAAGAAACATGAACTGCTGCAGAAACCCTGTATCTATGTGAGAATATGGTAGCTGAACTAAGATACTGAAATCAAGTTGTTTGAGACATGAGTCAGTAGCAGTAACCATTATGCCACTTTGCTTCTTTTCAGCAGTTACAGTAATCATTTATGCTAAACTCAATTATCAATCAACCTATACTAAAACAGTATATTCTACTTTTGGGGGTTTGGGGGGTGGGGGACTTGGAACCAGTCCCTGCAGCTTCAGACCCAAGAAATCAACAATGGATGTGCTTCCAGTCCATTACAGGGCACATTCAATCATATAACCACCGTCTCACAGAGTTTGGAGTTATGAATTCACTTAACATGCAAGTCTGTGGGATGTGGGAATAATCTGGAGTGTATGGACGTGTCTGGAGCCAATAGCATTGACGTTATGTATTCATTTACTAATTTAAAAAAATGCTTATTCCAAAGCAGAATCCAAGGGGATAATTGTATATTCTGGGAGCTTCTGACATAAAGCTGAAATCAGCCCCTGAAGATAACACCAGATATCACAGGGAAAACTTATGCACATACCAAAGATCATACTAAGCCAATTCAGAATTACAATGTTGCAGCCTGCATGCATTTCAGATGTGAGAGACACAAAAAACAATTCAAACTCTACACAGACCACACCAAATGTTAACTCAGGATTCTGGAGCTAGGCTGCTTGATGCTAACATTTTTCAAGTCAAAGTTATTTCTTCATATATATAATATATTTGCATTTGACACTTCTGTTGAACTTATCCTTTAATCACTGTGCAACCCCTCATTAAATAAACTTGAACTGAACTGTGTTTTAAATTTAAAATGAGCTGCTGTAAAATGTTTGTTATTTAAATTGATTCTACAACAAAGTATGTATAGGAATTTTAATCAAGCATTGCAGTAATAGCAAATGTATACAACTAGAAAATGCTGAATTTGAAAATAAAAATAATGCAACTATAAATCATAGATGGTGTAATTCTGCAGACATTCTAATCCTTTGCTCCCCACTAAAGGTTAATTATGAAATACATTGGTATCAAAGATAGATTATAAAAATTTGATTTCAAACTGGCTAATTGGCTCACAGACAAACAGTACAAAGAAGAGGAGAATTGTCCACATGAAGTGACATCACCATCCTTAGGGATCTGCCCGCAGGTCAATACTATTTAAATTTAAAATTGACCTAGACTCGTATATAGATTTTAAATTTGGAGAAACTTAGAGTAATTTTCAAAGTAGGTGAACACTTGGAAAATGCAGTTTTATGTAGAGAAATGTGAAGTGTTTTACACATTATTTATACAATAAGTAAGAGGGAAACCTTACTATGGAAAATAGTGTCTTAAAAGGATATAGACATTATATCAACACAACATTCTCTCACTCTAGACAATGTGCATAAATAAATAAAAACAGAAATAAAAGATTTATACTGGAAAATGGTTGAATATTAATCAACAACAACAACATTTATTTATATAGCACATTTTCATACAAAAAGTAGCTCAAAGTGCTTTACATAATGATGAAAAGAAAAGTAACAGACAAAATAAGAAATTAAAATAAGACAACATTAGTTAACATAGAAAAGGAGTAAGGTCCGATAGCCAGGGTGGACAGAAAAAACAAAACAAAACTCCAGAAAAGTCAAAAGATATTGTACTCAGACTGTAAAATGTGCCAGTGAGACCACATCTTGAATAGTTTTTGCAGTTCTGGTCAAAATACTACAAAAAAGAAAAAAGACACAGCAGCCCTAGAAGCTATGTAGAAGAGAGAAACCAACTGCATCCTAGAACTAAAGGGCATACCTTACTCTGACAGGCTAAAGGTACTAAACTTTGAGACTTAAACAGAGAAAGCTAAGTGGGGGAATCATACAGGTCTTCAAAAATTTCAAAGATACCACTAAAACCAATCCAGCAAAATTCTTTAATGAAATAGTCAATCATACCTTTACAAATTATTGAGTTACTTATAACTATGTTACAATTATCCAGGCTCTCAATGAAGGCCCCCAGGCTTCAGTAAGTGCTAGATATTAAATTAGCCTGACCCCAAACTTGAGAAGCAGGCTTTAAGGCCTGCACAGATTATAGGAGATAAGGCTTAATTTTTAAAAGAAAGAGGGGGACCTTAAAACCCCTGGTCTAACAAATTAACTTATATTTTAAGTGTTATACAAAACTAAGAAGTAAATTACTACAAAATATACTTAAAGGGAAACGCCTAAAAGGTAAATATAAAAGCAAACAAATATTTAATAATCAGAATCCAAACACAAGAACAGAGCACTCCAACAATTTCCAAAATTAAAATGCAAAAATCAAGGAGAAAACCAAGCAAACAGAGGCTTCCTAAACTTATATATGCCTGGGGTGATAACACAGTAGCAGTGCCAGGAGGTCCCACCTTCATAGGTTTAACTTATAAAAAATTTGGAAGTGCACATACATCTTTGTCCATCAGCTGAGATGTTTATAGTCACAGAAAGCTTACTACTTTGTATTGCAATTCCAGGCGAGTTTTTCTTGCACTCACAAACGTGTACAGTTATAACTTTGAGCATGCACTTTGCCTGCCTTGGGAATCCTTTGGCTCATAGCCATGTATAAAGTTGTGACCAATATTTCAACAATCAGAAAACAGCACTCACTAGAGCCTCACCCTCTCAACTTTCATTAGTGAAAATGACACTTTTTGTTTCAAGGCTTTTTTCATGTCAGGATTAAGAAATACAGTAATTAGATTAAAACAAAGGAAGAGAAACAACAAAAATATATTTCATGGCACATTTGATTAATTATGTTCACATATCGTTATGTTTTTACAGTGGCAAGAAAAAGTATATGAATTCTTTGGGTTTACCTAGTTTCTGAATTAATTAGTCATAAAATGTGATCTGATCAGGTCTTCATTTAAGTCACAAGTACAGACAAACAAAATATGCTTATGCTAATAAAACATAATTATAATTTTTCATTTCTTTATTGAACACACCAGTCAAACATTCACAGTGTTCTGTGGAAAAAGTAAGTGAACCCTTGAATGTAGTAACTGATCAAACCTCTTCTGGCAGCAATAACCTCTAACAAGCCCTTCTGCTAGCTGTGGATTAGGCCTGCGCAAAGATCAGGATGAATTTTGAATCATGCATCAGCCATCATGCATTCCTAGGATGCCTGGTGTGATCAGCACTCTTGAGGTCATTCCACAGCATCTCTATTGGGTTAAGGTCTGGGTTCTGACTGGGCCACTCCAAAAGAAAATTTTCATTTTTCAAAGCCATTCTTTAGTAGATTTATGTCAATGTTTACAGTCATTGTCCTGCTGCATTATTCAAATTCCACTGAGCCTCAGCTGGCAGACAGCCACCCTTAAAATATCCTGTAAGATACCTTGATAAACCTCTTAATTCATTTTCCCCTCAATGATAGCAAGCTGTCTATGCCCTGAGTCATTAAAGCAGCCCCAAACCAGGATGCTGCCACTACTGTACTTCATTGTTGGGGTGATACATTTATTTTGGTATGCCGTGCACTTTTTACACCACATATACTGCTGCATATTCTTACTGAACCATTCAGCCTTACTTTCCTTAGTTCACAAAACATTTACCAAACGGCATTGTGGAGTGTCAAGATGGCCTTTAGCAAACTTTAGGCATGTAATAATGTTTTATTTTGGAAAGCAGTGACTTCCTCCTTGGTGTTCTGCACCATGAACACCATGCCTGTTTAATGTTTTGTGTATGATAAACTCATGAACAGAGATGTTAATTGGTTGTAATGATCCCTTTAGGTCTTTAGCTGTTTTTCTAGGGTTCTTTTTTACCTCACTGAGTATTCTGCGTTGTGCCTTTTGAGTCATCTTGGCTGAATGCCCACCAGCAGCCACAGTACTAAATCATCTCCATTTTGTCTAACTGTGGAGTGATGAATATCTAAACTTAGTGTTGGGATGTTTGACATTGAGACTTTAAAGGTTGCTTCGGTTTAACACTAGAATCCCTGAAGTCTGTGAAAATATTCGTGATGCTAGGCCACTTTAATCTTACTCTCACCTCCTTATCACTGCATTAATTGTGCACTGATAGATCCTTTGTATTGCAAATGTGTCAATTGACTGCAGGCAAGCAGCTGAAGTTACACACAAAATTCTCACAGTTGAAATCTGTTTATCTGGGAGTGAGGTGTCTGGAATTGTATAGGAAAATAATATATCGTTATTTGGAATACATACATTTCTTGTGTATTCTATGTCTATCACAATCTGTGTAAATGTAGAATGACATTTCTTTAAACACATAACTAAAACAGAATTTTTTTTCATGTTAAAGAACCACAAACCCACACTATATACAGTAAATACCTCCACCAAAACAATACTATAACTAGGAGATATCTATATAAATACAAAAAGAAAATATATACAAAATAAACCACAAGCCGATATTCATGATATACGTGAAACAATGAGCTACGTCAAACTCACTTCCTCCACTGTTGAGTCACAAGAGACGACCCTTAGAGGCAAGAAGTGCGTTTTATACTGGGGAACGACCCATTCAGCCAATCTTGGGTCACACTGCTCTCTTCCACCAATAACAGCTGACACAGGTGTGTTTCACGTATGTGCTATGCTCAATTCCTGCAAGGTCTGTAATAAAATGCCAGGTGCCTCAGGTGCACACGCCCTCGACATGTCCACTCTGGACAAGTCGATGCTTTCTCTGGATTCACTAAAGTAAGCTACTTTCTTCATAATTCTAACTTGAAACTTGTATTTTGGGATCCCCTTCTCGTAACTTGCATGTCTAAACTAAACCAAATGCTCCTTTGCTGTTTACTTTGTCATTAGCAGATGGCTATAGGGACGTTCGACTTTGTGACTGGGTACACGCGTCGTCCATCAGGCCCACACAGCACAGTCCCCCCAAACCCAAAGTTAAAATCTTTGCAGAACCCCACCCCACACTTTAATGGTTTAAAAAGGTAAGTGCTTTTTCTTTGCTCAGTATAAGTCGACTTTACACTATTCTTAAGACATTTTTCCTTTAAAGTGTTAATGCCTGGCAGGCAAATTAGCACATGGAGCTTAGAAAAATGGCAAGCCTGCCAAAGTCTCAAATTAATTTGAACTAGTGCAGCAGCAGCATAAAATGATCCTTGTAAGGATAATGATTATCATAAGACCAAAATGAACACACAATGTGTTTTAGTGCACCTGTCTGATTGCAACTATGTGATCAACAATGGCAAGGGGTACTTGGGTTGTGTCAAGCGGCTATCGTTTCTGTAGCCCACCAGATGCCACTATTTTCGAAGCTTCTAAGTTTCAGATTTTTTCCCAACACAATCAGGAAGAAGCTTCACAAGCTTAATGGGGCTTTGTCTACCCATCACTACCTAAACTCTTGGAAATTATTTTGTTACCCTTTACAGGTTGATGCAAGTAAACAATTCTTTATAATAGATCTTTTTTTTTACTTCATATCCACAAATTATTCATGTAAATAGCAAACTCAAAATGTTTGAGTTTTTTTATCTCTAAACAACATCTCCAGTCTCATTTCATTGATTAGACTTTAGGTTTACTAGCTCCTGACTTCAGTTATCTTTTGTTGGAGACACCGGCCAATGGGTTCACGTCTTTTTTCCAACCTGTACCTGAGAATGTTTGAATAATGTATTCTATGTATAAAAGAGCAATACAGTAATTTATGCTCCATCCATCAGGCTCATCCTTGATGTCCGCCTACCCCACACAGCGCAGTGAATGTATGAATATTGTATTCAAAAAGTAAAATAACAATACAGTAATTTGTGCAATATTAGTTAAACCAGACTGTATAACTTTATTTTTGTAACATCTTCTGTAAGATGAAGATCAAACCAAATTTTAAGACAAAATTATACAAAAATGTGATTATTGCCAAAGGGTTAGCATACCTTTTCTTGCCACTGTATTTGTGTATTGTGTCATACACGGTGTCACACACGTGCGCATGGGAGGCAGCTAAAGGGCTTGAGTGAAGGCAGTTCTGAGGCATGCCGGGATGTGGCAGAGTGCACTGACTCTTTTTCTCCCTTTACGGGAGATTCCACCTGGCTCTCTTGACATTACCTCCAGGACCGAGCCAATGAAAGGAGACCTTACCGGCTCCAGCCCCTGTGATGTCACGTCCGGGCTCGAACCAATGGTTGAAGAACATGGGCCCGATCCTTATGACCTCACTTCCTGTCTTCCCCTTTAAAAGCCTGCACCTTTTCCCTATGCCCTCAGTCTTGTTTTGGACTCTGTTGTGAGCACATCAGTGCTGTATTTCAAAAGAAAGCAGCTTTGCAGCCAGGAGAACAAATTATACAGGTGGCTGCCCCAAACCTTTATGTGACTATGTCTCATTTTTTGTGACAACATGTAATGGCCGACCCCTTATCCAGCCGGCAACTACACCTCCAAGACCTGTGGCCTGGATAATTTACTGAGATGAATCTAACTATCAAGCTGTACCTCTTAACAAATTACACTTTTCCCCCACAATCGACGATGTAAATATAAGCACACAAAAAGCAGATGATGTAAAAATAAACTTATTAAATGTATTAAATAAAACCACAAGACAAATGCAAAAATAGAAACATAAATATAAATATCCCTCCACCACATCAACAATGAGACACCACCATATATAAATACAACAAAACCCTCCCTTGCCCTGTAACATATAACACACAACACGAATAACAATAATGAATGATATACTGAATGATTGTGAACTTGAGTCCGGTTATAAAAACTGTCCTGAATACAGATGACTGAACTAATGATAAATGAGTCGTTTGATTTTCCCGGCAAATGGAGCAACCTCACCGTGATTCCTCGGCATATGGTGGATGGCGAATCGACCCCGGGGTCTCAGCAGATGAAGGTTGAAAGACAGTCCGGCAAAATGAAAAACAAACTGATGCAAAGGCGCGATGTGAAAAAACAGCAAGCAAGTTGATACGTGGTTGAAAACTAATGGTCTCCTTTCTCCTCTCTTCTCTCTCTTCCTCTCTCCTTTCTAATTACTTAAATAGTCCTTGTGACGGCTGTAATTGATTAATTGCGAGCAGGTATTTTCCAGGTTAGAGGCTGTGGTCTTCTTCCTCATCCATCTCCTTTACGGGGACGGCATTAACTGATACACACATAAACAGCAAACGGGACAATGGAAACAAGACGCACTCAGAACTGACATTTAACAACACTAACTATGTAGCCCCGCTACAAACAGATATATAGGAGACAACCTCGGGGTTCATTTAAAGATTGTTACACTCTGAACCAGAGGGTTATTCTGTTGCCTAATGCCTTTTCTCTTCCCTCTGCAGAACGGACAATTGACCAATCTCCAAAACCACTTCCAGTGTCTGCCCTCCTCAGACTGCCTGAGCCTGCCCCTTCTGGGTCTTCCCATTAAAAACCGGTATCAACACCATCTTGGGGCAGTCTGGAGAAGATGTCATTGTTTTTTTTTGTTTTTACAAATTTCATTGCTTTCCAATTTCAGTACACCCGAACACTTTATGTGTCTTTTATTTTATTGCAAGTGTCACGTTTCACAATACATACTTATTTAGTTACATATTTATTTAATTTTGTCTGGAATATTCCTTCATAAGCAAAACTTCTTTTTATACTGCTAAAATGGGAGTGTTATTAAACTGTTTCAGTTGTACCAGGTATTATGTTTTATTTATTTGATTTTTATTGACATGAATGAGCTCCCTCAATTTCCCTTCTCTGAGTGGGTGCTAAATTTCAGGTGATGAGGTGTCAATAGAAAAGGTGTGCTAAGTAAACTATACTTTAATTTATTATTACAGAGGGAGAAAGAGAGAATGGCAGAGATAAATAAAAGACCACTTATAAATCAGAACAGTCCGAGCCATCAAATCAGCTTATTTCTGTTGTAGCTGAATCCTCTGCAGATTTCAGGTGCTGCTTATATGCAATATCCAGTCCCCGTACATGGGGAGAATGTGGAAAAACCGTTGTAAAGCAATGAAAGGACCCAAAGGAGCTGTAACTGCACAATACACTTGTGCATTCATAAAGCAAGCCTGTAAAGGAAAATAACATGACAGGAAGTCCAATGTGTTTAAAAAACAATTTCATTTGGAAAAGTACAGGGTAAAGTGTTAAGAACAATGTGCTCAATTAGAAGTGGAATGTTTGGAAGATTACACCGTGTACTTCTTTTTAGTCCAGAATTGTTCTTCTAAAAAGTCTTAAATGTTTCTTTTTTAAATAATTAAGTACTCATTTTCTGTGGGAGACATCATTAACATAATCAGCAATCTGCTGTATTAAATTTTTTACAGAGGTGGTTTTTCGAAATAATTGGTCTTTTTAAATTTTTTTAAGTTGCATATATTAGTACAGCCTAAATGAAGGCTTGCATAAATCCTGCACATGATTATAAAACCTTATCATGAACTTTATATAAATTAAAACACATTACATTATGCAAGTCTTCTAATGGTCAACAAAGCATTCCATAATTATGTACACCTATTTAACCCATGTAAAAGAAGTATTCGATTTTTACAGAAAACAAATTAAAATGAAATAACAACTTGCAAAATATGTTCATCAATTAATGTTATTTATGAACTGTTTCTCTCTAAAACATTAACCCATTAGAAAAGAACTAACTAACTATTGTGTCAACTATATATCTAGTTCAGAGTTACAGTGAGTTGAAAGCGATGCTGACACGGAAAAGTACAAATGTGGAAAATGTTTAACATCATCAAGTAAACAAAGGCTATAGATTCTGTTGTAAATTTTTTTTACCTTATTTTCACCACCTTTTTGGGTTTCTTCACAATTTTAATTACTTTACATACCAGAAATGAGGTGGGTGATCTGCTGAAATAGTGTAGCTTAAATAAATTGGAATTAAATGTCAATCAAACAATAGAAACTGAGGCATTTGAAGTATAAGAAATTTTTCTGAAGAAGATGCCTAATTCCCCAAAATGCATCAGCTAACAAGCTAATAACTGAACGTCATACAATGCTGTGGACAATTGCTGGGCATTGTTTGTTGGTTGCTATATAGCCCTTATGTTCATTTTGCAAAATAAAAAGCTGTTATCCATAGATTCTAAGTTACATCACATGATTTTTCCATCAATTTTTTTCTTAAGTATACTTGAATGAATATATGCATGTATTATATATTTGGATGACTTTCTGTCTTTCCTGTGATAGAGCAAACCAAGATTTCTACCAAATCTAGTTCAGTAATCCCCCACCTATCGTGGAGTTACGTTCCAGACCCACCTGCGATAGGTGAAAATCCACAATATAGAAAGACCACATTTTTTTTACAGTTTAAGTCTTAAAATACCCATCCCACACGCTTTAAACACATGTAAACTCATTAAAACACACTTTGTAAACACATTTATCCTTAGCCTGACATCCATGTATCATGAGTAATATCTCTCTATTATAAAACATTTTAACTTCACGCAAGACAAGGTAGTGAGACCGGATAAGAGCTGCTGTAGAGGCTTTTAAATGATTGACACGCAAAGTGACAAGCTGAAAAACAAGCAGCACAGAGCCAGCACAAAGTCCACTTCTCCTTAGCGTGCATTCAGCTCTCCCCTTCCCAAGACAAAGTGGCAGGAGTGTAGCGTGCCTCCGGGGGAGGGGGGGGGGGTTTGAGCGAAGCAATCATGATCAGATCCGAGCACTTCTCCTTAGCATGCGTTCAGCCATCACACACTCCTCCTCCTCCTACTCCTTCAGAATGCGCAGAGCAAACAGAACAGGCATGCATCTTGGCAGAAGCAGCACAAAGACAGTAGCTGATCTGTCCACTTCTGCTTAGCGTTCGTTCAGCTCCCCCCCATCACAAAGCGAACGGCAGAGACGCGAAGTGGAAAAAGGACAACTGCTGTACAGGCTTTTAAGTGATTGACGCAAAGCACGACAAGCACAACACACAGCTGGCCAGCAGCAGCAGCAAGTCATCAGCTGAACCGATCGCATCTCTTTAGCGTGCGTTCAGACCCCCCCTTCACAACGCGAGAAAGATATTTAACCACGCCCAGGGCAGGAAATAAAGGACAAATATTGTTTTTACAAAAGTTTTAAAGTAAGAATGAAAATAATGCATATGTAACAATTCCCATGAAAATAACAACCTCTTTAAATTGTTTATCCGGTAAACCAAACGAGGGGGTGGGCGAGCGAAACGAGCAGGGAGCGGAGCCCCCAGTAATAATAATAGTATTAGTGATGTAGCGGGGGCGCGATAGCTGAACCGCGATAGAGCAGGGAATTACTGTATAACTATTTTGGGCCACTCTCCAAATACAGCCACTCCATAAACAGCTACGCTGCACACAACAGTGTTGTCAAGCTAACAGGGAAACAAAGCCTGTCAACCACTGCCTACAATGCTGGCAGAAACAAGGCAGCCACCAACTACGCTGAGGATCATCTGCCTTAAACAAGAACTAAGCACCAGTCAGAGTATTGGTCACTTAGACAAACACACAAAAGCTGCTGCCTTGCTAAACAGTGAGCAAGGCAAAACAAGACAGCTACCTGAGGGCTTTCCAGCTTATGGAATATTAGACAGTTTCTGCCTTGATAAATGGGCAACTGCAGAAAAACAAAACAAAGACAGACAACATAATAGAAACAAAGCAGCCTTTGTATTGCTTATTGGAGAAAAAAATCATGAAATAATATTTTCTGGAGCTTGTACTCAGTCCTGAGTCTCCACTTAATTTAAAAAAGAATCCAAATAGTTTTGTTTTACTCTAATTTTTTTAACCAAATAACAACACACACACAAACAAAAAATATTCTTTGTTTTTTAAGGAGTTGCCTGTCCTTCAACACTCACCAAACAATGTATTAATATTAAAATGACTATAATGAAACCTTTATCCATAGTACTGTGATGAGTTGGTCCATATCTGCATTGGAAAAACAGATGAGAGTTAGCCTGTTGAGTTAGACTCGAGGAAAATGGGAGGCTGAAAATGGAGACCAGGCTTTTATTATTCAAAAGGAATAGCAAACAGCTTCAAAAGCTTCAAGTATGTCTCTCCTGGGGGAAAGCCATAAAAACTCCCACTAGGGTAAACAAAAATTAACAAGAAATCTTTATAAAATTAAAGATTTATTAACAAGTAATAGAAAATATCACAAAATGCTTTAAAGGTAAAAAATTGGTCAAATTAATTGCCAACAAGGCAATTTTCAGCAAGCATGTTCAAATATGTAATCCAGAAAACAAAACTTTAAAACAGACCCAGAAAAAAGAACCCCAGTAAATTCAAAGAATGTCAGTATCAAAAAAGTAGAACTCACCGGTAATATAAACATATATGTGCTTTTATTATTAAATGAGATAGCATACTTAAGGGTTATCATAAACAATCCATCAATTAGATTACTAAGAAAAATACAAATAGTTATAGAAATCCATTATTCTGTAAGATTACACCATTTGGTTTTTACAGTCTAAAAATTTAAAAAAAAGATTTTGCTTCACTACTTTATTTATACAGTAACTGTGCAACATTTTTTTTGTTTATGTACACTTTTGATGTCCAACCACATGTGTGCTTCTAACATTTAAACCAGTTATCATTGATCATCCATTTCAGCTAGGGGCAGCTATTAAAAAGTCAAAATGGAAAATGTGCAACCCCTAATTATGTACTAAATAAATGACTAATTAAGTCAATACCTAATAATTATTTAACAAGTTCTAATAACTGGTATGTGCAATGATTAAATGCAATTTCTCATGCTAGGATTACACTAGCATAACACATTAACTCTTTTCTCAGAATAGATCACTTAACAGTGAAAAACACTGTAAAAGCTGTAACCCCACTATAAGTCTTTAGCAGTAATGACATTACAATAATAAAGTAATATTTGCACTGTAGTGTATCATTGGTCTATTCAAAAATAGTTTTGGTTACAAGCATTTTCATTTCTTCCTTATTTTGATTTCTTTCTCTTCGCGTGTATTCTCATAACTCAATAACTACTTTCTTAAAATACATAATTTTAACAACCACTTGAAAATTCATGGAAAGCTGTAACCCCACTGTAAGGATATTTAGGTGTAGTGACATTTAAAGTACCAGCTTGTAAGTTATTAGCTCACAATCATGGTATAAACTAATTTGCTGTATGAAATTACGTTCTAAGTGAAGCATATTTTATAAATTCTAAAAAATAACTAGCATGATCTTGCTTCGCCTTTGCCCACCTATCATTGGTCAAGAGTCTTGTCTTCAATTCATAAAGTGCCTCCCATAAGGCTTTAGGTTTTCCTTCAGGTTTCCTGTGTATGTGCATGCTAATAATTCAGAAAATAGCTACATACAGTAACAATATTTTAGCATAACACTATGTTTTGCACATTTTGCACATAATGACTGGATAACAGAGTCATGGATTATGCGATTATTTTTGTATTTTCTTTTTTCCATGGACAACTAGACAATAATAACTAAATAATTTTTTGATCACTTACAATCCTTCACCATATGGAGGCTTATTTTGCTATATCGCAAAAATGTTGCCTACTTGAAGCCTTTATGATAATGCATGCATTTGCTTCCCTTGAATAGAGAGAGAAATATTGAGCACCCACATAGTACACGAACCGGTGATAAGAACTGAAAACATGTCATAGGCATACATCTAGTTTTAATCCTGTTGATGTTTAGTAAGGTTAGTACAAATGCATCAACATTGGTAGAGTGATACCACAAAATTGTAATTGCTGCCTCAAGGCACCAGGCTCTATATGAGGTTTGCACATTCTCCCTATGTATTTACGGACTAATTGGTATTAGTGAGCGTCAGTGAGTTTACTCATTCAAATATGATAGTAACAGGACTGAGGACAATATATTTTCAGCAAGAGGGATTCATCATGAACTAAAATCCACCTTAATTAAAGAATAAGTGTCTGAGTGGCTATCTGGTTGCTATGTCTCTGTTATTCCAATAGATGGCGCATCACAAACATTAACGTTGCTTTTCCAAACCCCTTTATTAAATGGCTTATAACAAACACATATGCACGGTAAGCATTAATGCTGAGGTCTACATTGATTACCTATATTTCAACCTGTCTTACTCGAGCAGCATGGTTAGTATTTGATAACTAGTTTGTGGCGCTTCAGTCTGTATCCTCATGGTTGTGCTTAATTCCACACTCTGCATTTTTCATTTTCAGTGTATTTCTTTCATTGTGTGTGCATATGTGATGCCACAGAAAGTTGAGGTACAGGTGGCTTCATTCTTGCAAAAACATATTTTATTAAAAATACAACGCAGAGTAACCAGTTCAGTTCATATTAGTTGTTATTTGTACAAAGTACAATGAATCTCTTATGTGTGGTTTTCACTATGCTGCTATTCAGCGTGAATCTCGCGGCATATTTCTTCTTGCTAACTTATATAATCACCATTAATTTGGTTTTAAACATTAAAAATCATTTGCACCACTTTAGGTTGTCCTGTCAGCTGCCATATGACATCACCATGATTTTTTTTCAATTATATAATAAAACCTCTTAAGATCCCTATCAGTATTATTCTGTCTATGAGCCTTAAATTTATTTTACTGTCAATAATGACCAAATAGTAATCTGCAAATATTTAGCCTATTTTATAAATATTACACATTTACATTTCCATTCTACCAAAGAATTCATTTTACTCTGTATATTGTCATTTTCCATTTTAGCCATCTCAGTAAGGTGCAACATATGATTAAGGCAGTATTTATTTAAGATTTGTGTTACAACACATCACTTGGACCAAAATAAAGAATTATCCTTGAAATGAATAGGATCTCCAATACAAAAAGGATGTAACAATTTGTATCATAATCTATCAGAAAGTAAACAAGAAGCTTAATCTTTTGTTTAAAAGAAAAAAAAGTTTGCTTTATTTAAAGTATCAATGGACATGCAATCTACTTTACTTCTATCATTGTTCTTATTTACTGTGTTACTATGAGGTCAACTTTTGTAGTAAAAAGCAAGCTAGTTGTTTGGAATAATGGAGATCCCTATAACTTTATTTTGCTAGGGAAACCTGAAGAGAGTAAAACAACTGCTAGAGCCCAAGTTCATGTCCAAAACAGGGAACATATAATCAAGACAAGATCCTTTTTTTGTTTGATTTCCTACCCTAGTGAAAAAAGTAGCATACCAAAGTATATTAGATTAAGGTGACCATCCATCCCCGTTTTCTGGGGACAGTCCCCTTTTTTGGACAACTGTCCCCACTCAGAAACATGTCCCTGTTTTGTCCCCAGTTTCAGCTGGTTCACTTTTTTGAATGTATCTCATCACCACGATAATTTGAACTCGGCGCGCATGCGCGGTGTTTTGATGGAGGTTATGCTTTACCGCATCCTGCAACTTTGGCGAGAAATCACGTGATAAGCTTTCGCTTTGTAGTCTACGCTCCTCTAGCCAACCCCCCCCCCCCTTGTCCCGGGATTGGCCCAAAAAATTCTGGACACCTTAATTAGATAGATAGATAGATAGAATAATGTGCTACAATTTTTAAACGTTTATCAAAAATATATTTTCTTTAAGTGCGTTTTTTTCAAACACACTTTAATTTTAATTTTGTACACTTAAAAAAGTATATTTTTAATGGAAATGCATTTTAGTGTAATTAAGCATACTTGTTTAACAGTACAGTCTGGTGCATTTTTTTGCATATTTTCAAAAAAATATGGTGTACTAATATATTATAAATGTGAATTTGCTTTAACATACTTAAGTATACTTGAACCTAAATATGCTTGTTCACAAGTACAGTTCGGTGTATTTTATTGTACATTTTAAAATAATATATTATAAATTTACCTTAGTGTACTTAAGCATACTTGCTCACAAGTAAAGTGTGTTGTATATTTTGTATAAGATACCTTATAAACACGCATTACTTTAAATATGTTAAGGTATATTTAGTAAGAATTATATCATTTATCAAGAATTATACCAGTTTCATTTTTACAATAAAGACTCTTTTAAAAATAAAAGTGTTAAAAGAAACATTTTAAAAGTTAATAAAATATGCATCTAATAAGTGAACTTCTTCGTAGAACTTCCAAGTCGGCAAGTGGGCCACATCTGGTTTAAACCTGGCACCTGTGGTTCACTGCTGGCACCAACACGATGCACATGGGCCACCTTTGGCCCACAGTTGATGAATCCGCCAAATCAGCTTCAGATACAGCATATGTGGGCCAGTATTGGGCCACTGGCATTGTTCTACATTTGCATGCATGACCCAGTATTGGGCAAAGTTTGCTCATGGGGGGGTATGTTTAAAATAAATCATACATTTATATTTGGCAGATGTTATCTAGAAATTTTTTTATGCCAGTTTATGGTTTCATGATCTTATGCATATAAATTGTATTCCACTTTTCATTTTAAAATCAAAGCTGGTGTGGTCAAACAAAAAAAAATCCAGCATGAAATATCATGTACAAACTTTACCCTTAATCATGTATAAGCTCTTTACCCAATAAATGGCCAGCAGAATTTTCTCAAACTATGTAAAAAAAACCACATGCTCATTTCTTTGATTGACATTGTGGCCAGCCATTGACAGCAATACCAGAAGTCTCTGACATTCACATTAGCCAATAAGGGAACACCTTGAGTGAAGAACATTTGCCCATTCAAAAGGACACTTTTGGAGTCAGCTGAAGCAGAATTAGTGGTAAGCTAATATTTGTTTATGGTGGTGTGTTCAATTACTAGGTAAGCAAATTTGTTTATTTCAATTGCACAAGTAAAATCATGTTTAACTAATAATCCATCCATCCATTATCCAACCCGCTATATCCTAACACAAGGTCATGGGATTCTGCTGGAGCCAATCTCAGCCAACACAGGGCACAAGGCAGGAATAAATCCTGGGCAGGGCGCCAGCCCACCACAGTTAACTAATAATATACTGTATATATTAATCATATATATTATTATTATTATTATTATTAATTAGATCTGATTAGTAATTTTAAGCATGCATGCATGATATAAATGTAAATATCAAGAGCTTTAGTAGTAAATGTAATGTTTTAACAACAACTTTGTTTAGTACTTTTTGTAGGCCATGTATCACATTGTAAATTTTTTGGAATGCAATGAAGCTGAGTTGGTTCCATCAAAATGGGTGTCCAAAAGAGTGTGCACTTGGCCATCATATAAAACTGGAGGTATCCTTAAGGCTATAAGAAATAAAGAGCAGCCCAAAGAAAACTGGAAATCATTTAAAGTTGAAGTTATATACACAACAAGTTTTGTATGCATAATATTTGGTATATTTCTGAATATATGCATATTGTAGAGCCAATGCTCTTACACATGGAATTTAACAAATAATTACAGAACTGTAAGACTGAAGTTTCCAGTTGCTGCAAGACACAGATTTGCAGACAGCAGAAGATGAGGAAGATGATGAAATTCCAAAACGGACAAACTGAAGGAAAGTATAAGCCTAAAATAGCTAATATGCTTGAACTGTAATGTCACCCTCTGACTGTCACATGTGTTAATATAGTTCAAGCTGTATAACTGTCATATTTGATCTTTTAAATGGAAATCACTAAGTTTAATGATTTATTATCTCATTTTATTTATATGCTGTAAATTATTAAGTATAAATCTGACCACAATGCTAATACGTGAAAATGTTTCTAAATTGGTAAAACTTTTTTGTCTCATAATTGCACACTTCTAGGAGGCATTTCCTCATACTTGTATAACTGTACATTTTGTCAAAAATTTCTTAATTAATCTTTTTCCCCAAAGAGCTAACACATTATTTTTAAAAGTACATAAAAAGCAAAGCAAGTTAATTATACTGAAGTATACTTAAAATAGTCCTAATTTAGTACATTCAAGTATATTTAACACAAATAAAGTTGATATTGTGTACAATTTTTGTACAATTTAAATACATTGATTATGACGGTCACATGGACTTCTAGTCTTTAATCCATCAATGTAGGGACATCACGGTGCTTGGATTAGGTGGTGGTGGCTCCGATCACCACCACAGAAAACTACTAACAGTACTAAGTACAGAACTAGTACACATAAAAATACAGATTTGTTAAAACACACTGAGAATAAGAGAGAAACTAATTAAACATAAATGGAAACCAACTACAGTATATCTGTCCATTAATTAATTGATGAACTAAAGCCCATTGACAGCTGAAGAGTTTAAAATTATAAAAGTGAAAATCAAAATCAAAGTGGTATGGCACTGCCTTATTTTCAACTCTGCTACTTGATGGTAAAAATGCATAATATAAGACTATAGAAGGAATCAGAAAGAACAAAACCCTATGCACTTGGTTAGACACACTGAGGGTATCCTGCTCTAACTCCAACCTGTATGCGTTGCTATATGCATATGTAGGACCAGTCACCATCAGCTAAGTAGGAATTTGGTAGTTCACCATTCACTCATTGAGTATTGTACCAAAGCAGGAGACATTTTAAGGATTGTACTGTATATTCCCACTATTACTCAATTATCTTTAGCCTTTAATAAATGGAATGCTCCTGGTTCTCAACCTTTTTATAGATTTTTATTTTAAGAATATATTTGTATTTTTAGAACAACTGTGTCTCAAATAAAACCTTATATCAGCACATTTCCATTACTACATCCTACTAAAATATTTTCCTAACCTTCTCTCATTATCTACTGTGGGAACTCTATAATCGATTTGCATTATTTGCATGCTACTATTCAAAAATTATTAGTTTTCTGAAAAGTCCACACCCTTATATCTTTATACAGTATAGTTATTGGTAACATAGGAAAATTTAAATTTTAGGTAATGAATGAAATTCATCAACTGATCAAGTAAACACCTTGTCAATTTGTGCAAAATATGGTATAATTAACACTAGAATGACTGAAGCCTACGAAATAACTTGTAATCGCAGACCACCTTAAATTCCTTCGCACCTTTTCATTAACGTCTTTTGTTTTGCAAATGTGTGGATCAGCACAAGCAGCAAGCAGCCTGCTATCCTAGACACCCCCCTACCGTCGCAGTCAACTTGGGCAAAAAGTTCCCAGCTCAAGTCTTGTTTATCTCGGTGTGAGGTGCCTGTAGTTCTATAGGGTAAATAATATATTATTTGGAACACATGCATTTCATGTGTGTTCCGTGTCTGCAACAGTCTATGTAAATGTAGGATGACAGGAAATGCAAGAAATTTTGAACACTGAACCCAATCAGTGAATTGCCCTGCGAATCACCTGCACTCTTTTCCCGTGACTGTGGCTTCAGCAGAGAGGAGCTTCTCAAAGCTAAAACTCATCAGAACTTACCTGAGGTCATCCATGGGACGGGATCATCTTACTGGTCTTACGATAATCAACATTAATCGTGAGACTGGCAAGCAGCTGTCATATGATGACATCATTAACGAAAGCAGAAGTTTTGAAGATTCTAAAGTGTGGTTCCTTCCAAACTACAACATAGTGTTGTTACTCTTCTTGTGGTTTTGCTTTTTTTATTTGCACTTTAAAATCGATTCTAGTTTATTGTATTTTTATACTAGGTAATATACAATACAATACAATACAGTTTATTTTTGTATAGCCCAAAATCACACAGGAAGTGCCGCAATGGACTTTAACAGGCCCTGCCTCTTGACAGCCCCCCAGCCTTGACTCTCTAAGAAGACAAGGAAAAACTCCCAAAAAAAACCTAGTAGGGAAAAAAAATGGAAGAAACCTTGGGAAAGGCAGTTCAAAGAGAGACCCCTTTCTAGGTAGGTTGGGCATGCAGTGAGTGTCAAAAGAAGGGGGTCAATACAATACAATACAATACACAGAACAGAACAAATCCTCAATAAAAAATTAAAAATTTTTTAGAAGTACGGAGCAGAATTTAACAGTAGATGATATCACATAATAAGATTTAGATAATTTTAATATGCTCTTTTGGTTTCTTCTCCTCTTCTTGTTTGCAGGATGCTGGTTATATTTTTATTCTAGGCAGTTGTTTAATTTATTTTCTGTTCTTCTGGACAGTGGCCTTGTTTATTTTTTAATTTTATGTGGGAGTGGGGGGAATTTTTATGTTATTATATTTCATGTTGAAGAACTTTATTTCCTAAATTTAAAATAAACATTTTGAGAAAAGTGCTACATTTGAATGTATGTATGGACATAGAGGAGCCTTGTTGTTTACCTTTTATTGTCATTTTATGTATGTTTAAATTGCTTGGGTCATTTAGAGATTATTAAATTGAATTTTACATTTTTTTTTACATATCTAGGCTGTTTTCTTCTTAAAGTGTAACAGATTGATGCATCACCATGGATCATCTTAAAGGGTCTGCATTCCCGCCATTGTAGTTTTACAAAATAGGGGCCCCAAAAAAGCTAGAAATGGCCCTGTGTGTCTTACCCAGAACATATAGCCATAAGGCTGTTTATAAAGTATCCATGAAAACAATAAAAGTTGTAGAATATAGTGTAACAAAGTATCATTTAAGTATTGGTGAATTGAAGAAATATAGAAAGACTGATAGAGGTTTACAAAATATATATGAAAAACTTGATTACTCACTGGAACAGATTGACAGTAAGACCTCTTGAATAACATGGCACATATGCCATGAATAAGATGAGTTACAACTAAAAATAGAAACACAGGTACTGCAAATGAAATTCTGTCAACTCTCCACTATGAGATAAAATGCAAAAGTGAAAATTATTTTTTTCAGAAGCAAGTGATTCAGCCTTATGATCAGTTCTTCATAAGAGTTAAAAATTATAGGAATGTTTATCACCCAGCGGACACAAAGCAGCAGCATTTTGTGTAGATGGCTTTGTTTGTCCTTAATGCAATCTGAACTAATTATGCAAGTTTGATCTTAGTGATTGGGCTAACTAGCCCTTTCAATAATGCTGCAAAATCAGTTCTACAAAAATTAGATAACCAAAATTAATAACTAATTTCAAAATATGAATTGAAGTGTGTAATGGAACTTATTAATGCCATAACAAAACACTGCACCATTGCAATAAAAGCAGACAATACATTTTTACAATGTGTGGAGTCCTGAAGGCACAAGATATCAGAGCTTTCATTGTGTATTTATATATCAAGCCTTGGTTTGATTCTCAGCATGGGCATGAATATTGTGACAGTTGCTAGTGGTAGTGTGGGACTTCTACAGCTACATGTACATCCCTGCACCCCAAACATATTATGGTTGCTGTAATCTAGTCTGTTGAGAGTGAGTATGAGGGTACTCCTGTGGTAACCTGGCATCCTGTTAGAAGTGATTGCATTCAGTGTTGCACCCTCAAAAATATAAAAAGCAGAACCAAAACTGGATGGTGGATGGATATGTACCTTTAAAATAAGCATCTTGAGAGTTGAATCTTAAACTCACAGTACCTTTCTTATTTTTGTTACTCTGCTTGAACAAATTATTTAAATGAAACACCAGTATAAATATAGGAGCCTCATTCTGTTAAGCTTTGCCTTCTTCTTCATACAAAAACCTATTATATGTGTAGTTGTTTTTAAGACACATTCCTTGGCTGTTTTCAGAATACATGACTGCTTGATCCATAGTCTGAATTATCTGGATGAGTTAACTTTGCATGGTACACTTCAGTTATTTTTAAATTTCTTACTAATGGTTAAAACAGTTGCTACTATAGTGATTTAAAATATTTTTTTACTTTTGTAATCATCATTAAAAAAATGTAATCAGGTTAACTAACGACAAGAAAGAAAATGATTAAAGGAAATATATCTTACACACCTATATATGAGGAATCCTTAGCTTCATAAAACAGCTAAACTTGCATAAAAACCTACAGAGAGAGGGGTGGAATATCAATATGCAATGCCACTTATCAGTTTTTATGGTTGTCCAGAGAATCCAAACTGAACTGATTGCATTAACATTAGAATGGAATGGGATGCTACTAATGGCAGAAGTGCTATTGATTAGAAAATACTTAGGCTTTGGTCTGTTATCTCCATTCCCTCTGTGAAATTTGTTTGAGAAAACAGACTTTGACAGTCTTAATGTTGGTATCCTCAGGTGAGATTTAATCTGTAAATTATTCGTGTTCTGGAGATGTAAACTAAACGTTTGTCATCTTTTTGATAAAAATACAGCCGTGTCCACATATTGCAGTGGTGTTAGATTTTTTTTTTTTTTCTCATAAATAAGCAGTCCAATTTAATCCTTTCCCAAATGTAGTGCAAGAATTCAGATAATCCTGTTGACGTTTCACAACTCAAACAGGAGAACAGTTGTTAATGAAGGTGCAATACTAGGCTGCAATCTGTCATGGACATTTGTGTTAAGAATGTTTTCAGGACAGTTAAACCTTTTAAATACAGAATAAATAATGAAGAAGTGCTAGCCAGTTACTGATTGCCACAATATTTAATAAAGTGCTTCTTTATTTTATATAAGTAAACAATGTTTGATAATGAATGATATAACCTAAAAGTTACCATTTTAAATGTTGCCAAATTTTATATATATATATTTTTTTAGAACAAAAGTTTTTTGTTTTTTGTTTACAAGCTTCATATAAGGCACCACATCTGCAGATAAAGCTTTCCTCCTACTAACACTCCATACTTGTTTTAAAAGATGTGTTTTTTTCTTGAATGGTGTCATAGGAAGTGCTCAAATTTAAGCCAACATTGCTTCCATAAACCGTCTTCATGTTTCTAAATGCCTGCTGGAACAGTAAAAATGTGTCTTTTTTAAAACAACTCTTCATGTACAGACTTCCTCTGCAGGAAAATATAAGTATCAATAATTTATCCAGCATGAAAGACATTTCAATGTTACTATTAGTTTCTTTGAATATTTATGAACTGGAAATTGTGCATTTTTATACTGAAGATGAGAAAAACATTTTATTACCACACTAATTTGCTTCTACTAAGAAGCATAATATTAACTCTTATTTTTTAAAAACACAGGAAATATTTCCTTTACATTTGATTTCTCCGCCTTTGGATATAATTTGAGTAAACAGCAAGTGGCAAAAAATACTTTTAGATATTAAAATAAACAAATCTGTACTTGTAATAGATTATTTAAGCCAAGGGATTTTTTTTTTATATAAAGCATATATAATTTGTGATCATTTTTAAAGTAAAACACTTTCAGAGTTGCAATCAGCAGTATATCTGTATTGATAACATTTACTTAAGAATCTTTTTGAGGAAAATTATTTAGGGATAATAATTAGACATCCATACATTTTATGAGCACCTCTTTCCAGAACAGGGGTGTAGTGTGCAAGAGGCTTTTCCTGTAGCACTGACAACAAAGTTTTACAATATAAAAGGGACCACAAAAAGGGAAAAATTTTAACTTTTTTTATATTCATTAGATTCCAGAGAGCTACACCCACAAATGTGCTCAGGAACCGAAGCTGGTAAGGTTGAATATTGGATGTGGTTCCTTGGCTTGTTTTTTCCACTACTGCACAGATCAACAGACACAGATAGCACCTGGAAGGATTTTGACAAACACATAAAACAAAAAGATGCTCAGAAGGCTGAACCAAGGTGCAAGGCCACCGATTAGGAACAAATGCAGGTGGTGAAGCTTGGAAGAGCTTATGAGCCATAATGCAAGTGATTTACTGGCAGGGCCACCAAAAAGAGCAAAATAGACAACCAGGCAGAAATTATACTTAAAGCAACAATCCTGAAGTTGGTTTTTCAGTGTACTTTTAACACAATCCAGAGTACCAGATCTTTAATTTTAATCAACATAATCAAAAACAAAATGTCACTTTACTGAAAAAAAAAATTATCCCAGAACAAATACAGACAAATGTTTTGCCATTCCCTTTCCTTTTCCTATATCATAGAATATTTTTCTAAGGAGATGGATTTCTCCCTGCTTTTGCAAAAGCCTGTCAAAAATACTCTACGTAAAGGGGTCAGGTTTAGGAACAGGTTAACACCCAAGACCCATCCATCCATTTTCCAACCCGCTGAATCCGAACACAGGATCACAGGGGAATACCCAAGACCCCAATGACAAATAAGGCTAATTCACGTCGCCTCTAATTTCTGTTTTGAAGAAAAAAAATACAGTTTTGCAGAATGTGGAACAGTGATCTCCATTTAGAGTAATCTACTGGATCAAGAGTGGAACTGGGTTTAAAATCGGGTTTAGGTCTCTGTCATTTCACTGACCTTTTCACAATATACCTCCATATTATTCTGTTTCTGATGTATTTCACTGTGGTGTCAAAATCAAATTAATCCATAAAACTTTAAAGCTAAGACAAAACTGACTAATGTGATAATCATCAACCTTCAAGATGCTGATGACAGTGCTGTTTTTACCCACTCCATTGAAGACGTCTAGACTATTCTGAGTCTTTAAGTAATGATATAAAAATAGTCTAGGACCGTCTCTCAAGATGAAGACCAATATTCCCTACCAAGATGTCCTTAACACTAGAATTACCAGAGCCTACGAAAAAACTCGTAGATCCGTCCCACCTTAAATCGCATCTTAAATCCGTTTGCACCTCTCCGCCAGAGTCTTTTGTCATCTAAATGTGCTGATAAACAAAAGCTACTAGCAGCCAGCTATTCCATCCCCCCACCGACTTAGAACGAACTTCTCCTAGCTCATGCCTTGCCTTGATTTGATTATCTGGGATTGAAGTGGAGTTTTAGAGTGGAAATAATATAGCGTTATTTGGAATGCACGCATTTCATGTGTGTTCCGTTTCTATAGTAGTCTGTGCAAACACATTTTTAAAACAGAAACGTTTTTCATATTCTAATAGTAAATGACAAAATGTAGGCATAAACTATATAACGTATGAAGCCTGAAATCCATATATCAAAGAAACACTTTCACAAAAGGTACAAATAAGAGAACACGTGCGCTTTTATTCAAAAATATAACTGCACAAAAAAAAAAGCTGTGCTAGCATGCCACATTGACACTCTTACTACAACCGCCGTGGTGGCGTAATGGTATCAGCTCCTGACTGGGAATCAGAGGGTGGCGAGTTCGATCCCGCACGGCTCCACTTCGAGAAGTGAACTGCTCTTATTCTTACAATTTTAGAATAACAACATAAATTTGATTTCAGTCTGTAACAGCCGGTGTAACTTATGATACTGGTAAAGGTTAGCTTTTTTTTTTTTTTTTTTTTTTTTTAATTCACTTTTCATTCTCGCAGTCGCATTCAGAATCAATCCATACAACCCCATCTGACATAAAGATGCGCTATAGCTCTGCAGTGTACCACGATGCATACTACCGCCCCCCTATCCCCCCCCAAAGGGTTCTGACACACAAACGCTGGCGAAGCTGCCTTCTTCGTATCTCACCGTCACTTATAATCAGCAGTTCTTAGCATTGCACCACGCAAGCTGTCGTATCAACCACCAACTGTAACTTGCTTTCTTTATTCTTCGGTTATAGTCTTGAATAAAAGTGCACTTTTATTTATGTGAAAACAGCTGTGTCAGATGGGGTTGTATGGATTGATTCTGAATGCGACTGCGAGAATGAAAAATGAATTAAAAAAAAAAAAAAAAAAAAAAAAGCTAACCTTTACCAGTATCATAAGTTAAACCGGCTGTTACTGACTGAAATCAAATTTATGTTGTTATTCTAAAATTGTAAGAATAAGAGCAGTTCACTTCTTGAAGTGGAGCCGTGCGGGATCGAACTCGCCACCCTCTGATTCCCAGTCAGGAGCTGATATCATTACGCCACCGCAGCGGTTGTAGTAAGTGTGTCAATGTGGCATGCTAACGCGGCTTTTTTTTTTTTGTGCAGTTATATTTTTGAATAAAAGCGCACGTGTTCTCTTATTTGTACCTTTTGTGAAAGTGTTTCTTTGATATATGGACTTCAGGCTTCATACGTTATATAGTTTATGCCTACATTTTGTCATTTACTATTAGAATATGAAAAACGTTTCTGTTTTAAAAATGTGTTTGCACAGACTACTATAGAAATGGAACACACATGAAATGCGTGTATTCCAAATAACGCTATATTATTTCCACTCTAAAACTCCACTTCAATCCCAGATAATCAAATCAAGGCAAGGCATGAGCTAGGAGAAGTTCGTTCTAAGTCGGTGGGGGGATGGAATAGCTGGCTGCTAGTAGCTTGTGTTTATCAGCACATTTAGATGACAAAAGACTCTGGTGGAGAGGTGCAAACGGATTTAAGACGCGATTTAAGGTGGGACGGATCTACAAGTTTTTTTGTAGGCTCTGGTAATTCTAGTGTTAATGAGGTATTGGAGCCCTTAACACTTGCCATGTACAAATTACAGAATATGCTGACCCTAAAGGCCAACATCAGGGATGAAATCAAGCCCTGCCTCAGTTGTAATAGCATCTCTTTTAGGACACTACACTATTTGGTCTTTACAAACTGTGACTTTTAGAAGTTAACCAGTCTATTGGTTCATATTGCCATTTGCCTAAGTACTCTCCTGAAATGTAGCAAGGAACAGTTATCTACCATCGCTCCTTTAAACTCTTACCTTGAAGAATCTCTTTATCAGTTGAAAAAATCACTACACCAGTCCCAGTGTCCCCATACAAACAAAGATGATCAGCACTGAAGCCATGATCCTGTACAACCAACTCTGCACCCTCAGCCTCTATATCACATTGCCTCATTCTTGTCTCTGATACCCAGGATGGCCAGAAGAATAAGTTCAATGACCTCCAATGCCTTCTTCATATTTGATTGGATCAAATTACTAGCTGAGAGCCAGAAAACAATGACAAGAAATGAAGAAAACTCCAATATCATGGAAGCTACTCCTAGATGGTACCTCATACCTCAACAGTCCCAGGAAGTATGATACAATCACATGACACTGAAACAAACTAAGGACACACAGATAACCATGACATGTGTCAGTTTCTTTTTCCAGGACTAATGAGAGACGTGACGTCACATATATACACTAGGGTGGTCCACAAACCAAGGCAAAGAGTTGATGTTTGTAGAATAATTTCTTCACAAGGTTTATTTGTATCCATTAGGAATAGCTTGCTTACTTGTGAAATTTCAGCCTGATTGTGAAACATTTACATGTTGCCCCATTCTGAGCATTTTATTTGTATTGTTACAACTTACCTGCTCTTGCACACTGTTCATAATTTGTTAACTGATTAGTAAACAATTTAAGAAAAGAAACAGAGAACATTTTAGTACTAAGGTGGAGTTCCCAGAACATTCAGGAAGTAAGTGAAAGTTTTCAGAACATTATAGTATTAAGTAGGAATTTCATTAACATTCTAGTAGTAAGTAGGAGTTTTTATTTTAATCCATTTTGATGACAGAGTCTTAGCAGAAACAAAGGAAAATATGATGCAAAGCCTGTAGTGGCCACCATTACTGGACATTCCTCACTATTTTAAGCTGACAAATAAATTTAAACAGCTGTAGTCTGAGGATCTGGTAACACAAAGAACAGCATCCTCCTTTGATATCCTTATGGAAAAAGGCAAAGAAAGGTCTCACTTGATCTCAATTGTTTCTTAGGAAAACACAAGAACAGTAGTCAGATGATTCAATTTTCAATGAATTTTGTGAACTGTTGGCATGCATGATGGTAGTGAATGACACTGCTGAAAAAGGAATAAGTCTCATCGAAAAGTACAATGACATACTAATAGAGGATGAGGAATAGAAATCATTTATTCTTTGGCTGATCACAAACCATCTCATGATTTTTACAATTTCCTCAAATACAGTGCTAATGTTGTAGACTACAAGTGTTGAAAAGTTGTCTGCTGTTCAGTTCAGTTGACATAAAAATTGCCAAATGGATTGACCTCTAAATGTTGTTTATTTTAATTAATCTTTTCTGTTTGTTAAAAATATGATGAAGAATAAAACTAGCCTTGTGGAGAAATTGGATCTTGTTACACTAACTTGTGTTATGTTAGTGTTTTGGCTTCCTCATTGTTTATGACTTTTTATTTTGCATTGTTAAATTTGCTCATTGTCAGTATGTTCCTCCCTCTTCTTAAAGTGTACCTACACATAGGGTTACGTACAAAAGTCGAGGAAGATGCACACAGGTAGATTACATCCTATGCAGAAGAGTCAATCTGAAGGAGATTGCAGACTGCAAAGTGGTGGCAGTGGAAAGTGTAGTTAAGCAGCATAGGATGGTGGTCTGTAGGATGACCTTGGAGATCAAGAAGAGGAAGAGAGTGAGGGCAGAGCCAAGGATCAAATGGTGGAAGTTGAAAAATAAAGACTGCAAGGTTGAGTTTATTGAGAAGGTTAGACAGGCTAAATAAAAGGTGTATGATGAGTTGTATGAGAGGTTGGACACTAAGGAGGGAGAAAAGGACCTGAACCGATTGGCTAGACAGAGGGGCCGAGCTGGGAAAGATGTGCAGCAAGTTAGGGTAATAAAGGATAAAGATGGAAACATACTCACAAGCGAGGAGAGCGTGTTGAGCAGATGGAAAGAGTACTTTGAGAGGCTGATGAATGAAAAGAATGAGAGAGAGAGAGAAGAGGTTGGATGATGTGGAGATAGTGAATCAGGAAGTGCAACAGATTAGCAAGGAGGAAGTAAGGACAACTATGAAGAGGATGAAAAATGGAAAGACCATTGGTCCAGATGACATACCTATGGAAGCATGGAGGTGTTTAGGAGAGATGGCAGTGGAGTTTTTAACCAGATTGTTTAATGGAATCTTGGAAAGTGAGAGGATGCCTGAGGAGTGGAGAAGTGTACTGGTGCTGATATTTAAGAAGTTAAGGGGGCTGTGCAGGACTGTAGTAACCAAAGGGGGATACAATGGATGAACCATGGCATTAAGTTATGGGAAAGAGTTGTAGAAGCTAGGTTAAGAAGTAAGGTGATGATTAGTGAGCAGCAGTATGGTTTCATGCCAAGAAAGAGCAACACAGATGAGACGTTTGCTCTGAGGGTGTTGATGGAGAAGTACAGAGAAGGCCAGATAGAGTTGCATTGTGTCTTTGTGGACCTGGAGAAAGCATATGACAGGGTGAGTTGAGAGGAGTTGTGGTATTGTATGAGGAAGTCGGGAGTGGCAGAGAAGTATGTAAGAGTTGTACAGGATATGTACGAGGGGAAGTGTGACAGTGGTGAGGTCTGCGGTAGGAGTGACAGATGCATTCAAGTTGGAGGTGGGATTACATCAAGGATCGGCACTGAGCCCTTTCTTATTTGCAATGGTGATGGACAGGTTGACAGACAAAATTAGACAGGAGTCCCCGTGGACTATGATGTTTGCTGATGACATTGTGATTGGTAGCGATAGTAGGGAGCAGGTTGAGGATACCCTGGAGAGGTGGAGATATGCTCTGGAGAGGAGAGCAATGAAGGTCAGTAGGAACAAGACAGAATACATGTTTGTAAATGAGAGGGAGGTCAGTGGAATGGTGAGGATGCAAGAAGTAGAGGTGGCGAAGGTGGATGAGTTTAAGTACTTGGGATCAACAGTACAGAGTAATGGGGATTGTGGAAGAGAGGTGAAGAATAGAGTACAGGCAGGGTGGAATGGGTGGAGAAGAGTGTCAGAAGTGATTTGTGACAGGCGGAAGATTTGTGAAAGGGAAGGTCTACAGCAGGGGTAGGCAACGTCGGTCCTGGAGTGCCACAGTATGTGCAGGTTTTTGTTCCAACCCAGTTCCTTAACGAGAACTCAATTATTGCCGATGAAGCACATATTGCTTAAGTGACATTTTAATGCTTCATTTTAGTGGTCTCGCTTGTTAAGGTTCTCCAACCTTAATTGCTTATTTCAATCTTAAACTGCTGCATTCAGTGTTTTAATTGCTCCTTATTAGCAATAAGATGTAAAACAGGGGTAGGCAATGTCGGTCCTGGTGAGCCGCAGTGGCTACAGGTTTTCATTCAACCCAATTGCTTAATTAGAAACCAATCATTGCCAATCTCAGACCTTATTTAATTTTATGGCTTGTTAGTCTGTGCAATGTAAGGCTTTTATATCGTAGATTTTTTTCCTTTCCAAGGATATCATCCAAATGATTTGAAGCCTAAAACAGATCATTTTCAGTCTGTCACATTTTTCTATTAAGTGTTTTATTAAATCAAACCGTGCATGATGAACACACACAGATGTAATTGGAAAAAAGCTAGCTGGAGAACTGCTGGCTGCTTTGTCTTTTACATCTTATTGCTAATAAGGAGCAATTAAAACACTGAATGCAGCAGTTTAAGATTGAAATAAGCAATTAAGGTTGGAGAACCTTAACAAGCGAGACCACTAAAATGAAGCATTAAAATGTCACTTAAGCAATATGTGCTTCATCAGCAATAATTGAGTTCTCGTTAAGGAACTGGGTTGGAACAAAAACCTGCACATACTGTGGCACTCCAGGACCGACGTTGCCTACCCCTGGTCTACAGGACGGTAGTGAGACCAGCAATGTTATATCGGTTGGAGATGGTGGCACTGAACAGAAAGCAGGAGACAGAGCTGGAGGTGGCAGAGTTAAAGATGCTAAGATTTGCAGATATGGAAAGATATGGAACAAGATGATCCACTGTGGCAACCGCTAACGGGAGCAGCCAAAAGAAGAAGTCAGTATGTGTAGGTACACATCCCAATGCTCTGAAATGGTTTGGCATACTGTCTAACGTTGAACATAGCCTTTTCTTTAATGATGCTGATATAAAACATGGATCATTGTAACCCTCAAGCTGAAAATGTGTGTTTTGGAAAACAGTTAAACAGATGAATCATCCTGATATGTACAGTATGCCTGAATGCAGACATTACTCCATGTAGTGTGTTCAGTGAGTAAGCCTGGAATTACACCTGGGTCCTTTGAAGTTGTGACACAGCAGCAAAGAACACTGGAACACAATGGTTTAAGGAAACAAACAAATCAAATTGAAATTGCAACAAGCAAACCTTTAGACATTACATAAACAGCATGCAGCACTTTTTTTTTTCTGATGGACTCTCCATCACAATTTCCTTTGATAATATAATTGAATATTATAAACCACTGAAGGTCCTTGATTGTCATGCAGAATCACTCTAAATGTTGATCTCATTAACAGAATTTCTCAGTCTTCATACCAAATATCCTTGCATGTTACAAACAGGAATAAGCCATCAAGACCTTGTTACATTCAAAAAAGAAATGAAAAGCTAATTACTCCACAATATAAATTTATTCAACACAAAATTTCATCTTTTTCATTAATGCTCTATATGTTAGAATCAAGTAATTATTTTATATCAGAAACAAAAGATGCACTTATGGCAATACAGTACACAATGTCAGAAGAGAATGTTTTCTGGTACACAGTGATTGTCATTGATCATTTCCTTTATCTGTACTTTTCACTACTTTAAATTGCTAGTTTCAATTATGTAAACAAATACTGACTTTTATTTACTATATTACTCAGGACATGCCTTTTTGATCATATTCTCCATTCCTTGGATTTTGCAGTTCTTAAAGACTCCTGCTAGAAAGTGGTATTGCTATTATTTGTAATTTTCTCTTATTTTGCTTTGACATTTATTCTTTCATCCTACCTTGTCTTATCTTCTTTTAATCTTACAAATGTTTTCAACCTTACAGTCCTGACGAGTAATGTTCCCAATTACTTTGAACCCTCCCTTTTACTTTTTCACTGAAAAAATTACCTTAGAACAAAGGCAATTTTTATTTTAAACTCAGTGGTTAGTGCTGTTGCCTCATGGATCCCACATCTTGGGTTTGAATCTTGCACCCAAATTTAATCTCTATGCTGTTTGCAAATTCTCAGCATGTTTGAATGGATATTTCTCCATGTACTCTAGTTTTTCTCAGTCATCTCTGAAGATGTTTGTGTTAGGTTAAAAGGTGATTCCACATTGGCCTATTCTGTGAGTGTGTGTGTTAGTATGCGCTGTGATTGCTTGTCACTCCTTCCATGGCGGTATCCTGCCTTGCACAAAGTGTTGCTGGGATGGACTTTGACCTTTTGCAACTCTGAACTGGAATATGCAGGTTTGTGAATTAATTAATTAGACAAGCATTTAAATATACCTTACATGCAATCCCTATATGCTCCAAGATTTCAATCACTCTATGTTTCATTGTTTCTTTCTAATTAATATATTTTAAAATATAATTAACCTATCAAAGCTATTAATAATGGTTATTCTACTTACAATGGACATCATCTGTGGTCTGCTTTCAAATTATCAGTTAATATTCATTTTAATTTACACATTTGAAAAAACAAATAAATATATCTATTTTTCAGAATCTCCACTACATTCCAATAGTGGGAGAAAAAACACATAGCTGAGAAATACGGCCAATATATGTTAGGGCATTTTGGTGTTGAGCGAGATGAGGTTAAATTAATGTCTTTTTCTTCATTTTTTTAATGTGACCTTTGAGTAAAGCTTTTTGTTTTTATTTTATATATTTTCCTGGATGCAAACTTGGTTAGTGCTTTGTGTGGGTTAATGTGATATGAGGATCAAAGCAGGGGAAGCAAAAGGCACAGGATCTGACTATTTCATAGCTTTCATTTTCAGTATTGGGGAGTACCTGGCAGGTGGTGAATGAGGACATTGCTTCTTGCTGCCTGACTAGCTCCATTCCTTTTGGTTTCTCACCCAGTCTCCTGCTGTCCTGCAACCATAAAATCCCAGCAATAACAAACTTAGACTAGTATTCAGCAAGCAACATCTGAGAAGAATAAATCCTTTAATTAAAGTGCAATATAACCTTTTATAGTTGTTGCCTGAAGAGGAGGAGTCATTCATTTGATTGAATATGTGTATAGATTAGGATTTTAAATAGCAAAAGATAGGCTGAAAAAAACTTTTAAAATATATCTGATAGGGTTATTTATTTAGATGGTTTAAATTGCACATTGACATAGAATGTATCATTTATCAGTCAGTCATTCAGTTGTTGTCCAACCCGTTATATCCTAACACAGAGTCATGGGGGCCTGCAGGAGCCAATCCCAGCTAACACGGGGAGCAAGACAGGAACAAACCCCGGGCAAGGTGCCAACCCACCGCAGGGCACACACTCACACACACACCAGGGACAGTTTAGGATCGCCAATGCACCTAACCCGTATGTCTTTGGACTGTGGGAGGAAACCGGAGCACCCAGAGGAAACCCACTCAGACATGGGGAGAACATGCAAACTCCATGCAGGGAGGACCCGGGAAGCGAACCTAGGTCTCCTTACTGCGAGGCAGCAGCGCTACCACTTTGCCACCGTGCCGCCCCATGTATCATTTATGACTCTATATAACATCTGCAAAATTAGACCTTATCTCAATGAGCAAGTAGCACAACTTCTGGTTCAGGCTTTGGTCTTGTCACATCTGGATTTCTCCAAATCACTACTAGCAGGACAATCCGCACATGCCATCACGCCACTGCAGATGGTCCAAAATGCATTAGCATGTCTTACATTCAAACAGCAAAAATGGGCGCTTGTCACTCCTCTCTACATGTCACTACATTGGCACATCATAACAGCACAAATTAAGTTTAAATCCTTGATGCTTGCTTGCAGAGTAGTGAATGGGTCAGCACATGTGAATAAGGAGACACTGGTAAGGTGCTATGCCAACTAAGGTGTGCCAGTGAACAGCGTTTGGTGATGGCATCTCTGTGTTTTTCAAATGTACCTCCCAGGTGGTGGAACAAGCTTCCCACCTCCATCTTATCTGCTGACTCCTTCATTGTGTTTTCGGAAATGACTGAAAACCCTAATGTTCTGGTAATATCTGTCAGATTGTTAATGAATGATTTTTGCTCTGTGAATATTTGTCATATTGTTAATTGAGAATTTTTCTTTTGTTATGCTAGCTTTACAGTTCTTCATTTGTGGTGATCAACTTTTTAAATCTGCCCTGCTATACTTGTTCCCAATTATGTTGATGTGCTTTGTTAGTCACTTTCGATAAAAGCATCTGCTAAGCAAATAAATGTAAATGTAAACATAAAATTACCTAACTATCTTAACTTTCAGCCCTAAAGGATGGAAATATTAGCATGATCAATATATACTGATTATTGCAAAGTTTAATTCGTTACAGTAGGCTGTGTAGACTAAAACGTGGGAAACCACAGGTAACATACAATTAATTAAACAACAATAACATACCATGTCTGCTTTGGGGGAAGAGTGAGTAAGGTATAAGGAATCGAGATTCCACTCTGCTCGGATATGGGTAGCACTTCAACTGTGCTGTTTAGGGTCAGATATCCCTCCATGGGCAGATAAAAAAGCTTGACAGCAAACATTTGGGACACCATGGGCAGGTCTGACCTACTGATATTCTGACCCCCACTAAGTCATATACCTTGATAGCCTCTTACATTTCTTGAGTGAACTTGCATTAGCAGACATTGCTTGCGTATGGCTTCTTGTTCTGAACATTCCACTATACTGCGTGATGTGACTGTTGTTTTTTTTTTTTGTTTGTTTTGTTACAACCAATAGATAGATAGATAGATAGAATGAACTTATGTCCTCCTCCTAGCTAATGTTGTTCATGAAGACCTTGAATGTTGATAGTACAGATGTAGATGCTAGAGATGTGTGATAGGATAAGGTGAAGTAAAATAAATTAGCAAACATTTCATCAAGTTCTGCTTTATATTTTCTACCAAGGACAAACACAATTTAAAAATAATTGTTTTGTCCCTTGCTGAAACAATGCAGTCTCTGATTCAACCCCTAAGAAAGATAGGTGAGAAGGAATTTGCACCTCCATCTATGATGAACAAGCAATACACTCAGCCAAAACTAATAAAATTTCAAACTATTGGAACTAAGTCTGTTGCATAACTTATTTGTTTTATTACACTGATTATAGTTTCTGTTCAAAAAAAGCTTTGCGTTTCTGTTTCTTTAATTTTTTGCTTTTCAGCTGTACAGCATTTGTAATCTCTTTTCCTTTTAATCACTAACATGCTGTAGTACAACAGTTTACATTTACAATAAATGATGGTTTTTATTTTTGATTTTGATATACTTTGTCAATTCCTGAGAAGGAGTTGTGTTTTTGCAACCACGCACATTTTCTTGATCTCAGAACTATAAATTATCTACCCACTAGTTATCCCATTCATTTTTGGCCTTGTCCCTGGTGGTGGGTTTAGTTGTTATCAAATGACTATTATTTTAAAGCATTTATCTATCGATCCCTCCATTACATAAACTATTTTATCAGGTTCAGTGACACAAGGGTTGAATCCTGTGCTGGCAGCACTGAGTATGGGGCAAGATCCATCCATTGATGCTGCCATTGGAATTAGTCCACTGCAGAACATACACATTTAAACATTAGTCAAATTAGAGTAACAAAGTTGTATTACACACATATTTTGAGAAAAATCCACAAACATGGGGAGAATGTCAAAACTCTTTTAATGTAGCACATTTCAAATAAGGCATTTTCTTACGCATATTGCCAAGCTTGGGTCACAGGGTTGCACAGGAGACTGGAAAAAGGAACCAGGTTGCCAAGGTGCAAAATCTTTTTTGCTGAACTTACAGGTACAGACACAAGACTTTATTAAAAAGATTATCTTCAGCACATAAGCACACAGGTTGCAAATGGCAAATGTCACAGTCCAGCTCCCTTCTCTTGGATAAAAGAACACAAAGTCCCCTTCATTAAGCAGGTTCAGCAGCTCGGAAGCAGCAAATGGGGCAGACTCAGTCTCGGGAAGAGAGGACAGGAGAGTGAGTCGTTAGGTTGGTTGGGGCTTGATCTTTTAATGTTCTAAACCTTGTGCAAGAAACATGTTACACGGTAAGCCTGCAAGCCTGCAACTAATCCCGTAAATGACGGGTAAGAGCGTGTTTGTTTCACATTGAAATGCTATTTAAGAGGAAGTTTCTGAAGGCCAGTACAGTTTCTTTGCCATAATTTTACTGTTTAACAGAGAGACACCTTGCTGTTAAAAGCATTAGATAGATAGATAGATAGATAGATAGATAGATAGATAGATAGATAGATAGATAGATAGATAGATAGATAGATAGATAGATAGATAGATAGATAGATAGATAGATAGATACTTTATTAATCCCAAGGGGAAATTCACATACTCCAGCAGCAGCATACTGATAAAAACAATATTAAATTAAAGAGTGATAACAATGCAGGTATAACAGACAGACAATAACTTTGTATAATTTTAACGTTTACACCCCCAAGTAGCTGCCAGTGCTATGCGGTAGGAAAACAGTGCAGGGGAGATACTGAACTGCCTATGAGCGATGGTTGCCACTGTTATGGGCAGCTAATCAGTGACACCGGTCACAATATAATTCATAAACTGTGAGAAAGTTATAAGCCACAAAATGTCTGCCATCGGTAAGTTCATCAAATTCTTACAGTGTGTTATTGTCTCCTTCCAAGGCTGACACTACATGCTACATTAAAGGACTGCAATCTGGTTTGAAAGGGGAAGGACAGTGGAGTTAAAGAAGCTTATGTCATGTTTTTCTTTCTGCACTCCCACCAGCGTATGTCAAATTATTGCTAAAAAGTAATTTTAATACCGAACATGAACTTGTAACAGTCCTTTACTATTAAAAACTGAGGCGAGCACTGATCACACAGAATCATATGAAATCTGCAGTAAACAAATCACCCATCCATTCTTTTGAAGCCATAATCAGGGTGAAGAGATTAAGAGAACATCCTCCAGCATTTCACTCTCTTTTGTGAGTATCCAAACCTGATGTGGGCCTGGCCATTTTGGGCTGTCTGTGCTGTGCTTTCTTTTATGCTCCATTATGCAAATGTATATATTTTACTATTTTTTTAAGTCTGTTACTTACACAGTCTTTTAAGTTTTTTTTAAGTTCCTTAAACTATGTTAGTAGGTTAATGTATCAAAAGCACGTCAATATATGGTGGATTTTATTTTGTATGTACTTATTCAAAGTAAACTAGTAGAATAGTTATAGCTTTATAATTTGTAAATTCAAAAAACTCATTATGTCTGACTTTACAGAATGTGATATCATAAAATGTGCTAAAATATCCAACAGACACTTAAAACTGCATTCTGTAAAATATCTAAAAAAAAATTTTTAAATTGCATTTTTGTTCTTTTTTTCTATTAAGTCACTTTTTTGCTAGCATGCCTGATATGCTTATTAGATTATTTTAAGGAGAATTTAGCATTTTAACCATGACCAATTATTTAAAACATACATCATGGCATAATAACTAACATGCTACTAAGTTCAGATGCAGCCTTTCATGTAAAAATGTTATTTCTGTGAAATAAGTGTTATTTTTCCATTGTTAAAGTGATAATTTGAGCTTTGTGGGGGTATGCTGGTGTGCTTAAGTCAAAATCTACTTACCTGGTAATTCTCATCCTTTAAACAGCTATGATTATTCTGGACACAGTCTGAAATTTTTAAGAGTTGCTATGATGGCAAGATGGCAGTAGTTTAGGAGAGACACTCCAAGTAGACTAACAGCAGGACAGTACAGGGTTACTTACACTGTGTTAGGTGCTGTTTTAGGTAATAAAAAATAGGGGCCTAATGAATAAGCCAGAGCTAAATTAGGACTTGGATAGCACCTATTGAGGCTATCCCCAATTTTAAATATGTAATACTTTCTTTTTTATGTTACTTTACACCAAAGCCCATTCTTATGTTGTAGGTCTTATAGTACAAATGAACAATTTCACAGAAATAATTTATAATTTATCTTTTTTTGATGCTCTCTGTATATAATTATTAGAACCTAACTCCCTTGCAAGTTACAGGCCATCATCTACTCCAGGATAAAATACTGTATCTTGACAGGCTGAAACTTTTTTAAATAGCCAGATAAATTAATGATGAAATTGCAAATGTAAACCTTAGAAAAACTATATTCAGTCCATGACTTTATAATTGAATCAAAGACATTACTAATATTGGAACCATTCATGTGTTTTATGAATAATTAAGAATCTTTTAAGTAATACTTCTTTCAAAGTGCAGCAATGTTGGAAACCCTTCCTCTAAGTCTTCTAAAAATAATATTTTCAAAGGAAGCTAGACTGACTTCAAGCACAACATAATCAAAGCTGTTCTGAAAATGAGCTGTTTGGTGGCTGCCCATATAGCATCTTGCCTACCATATGTGTCGAGAGTTTCTGGGGCAGACTGTAGCAAGTAGATGGACTGACTATTTTGCAACACAGTAAGTAGGACAGTTGTTGATCTGAGTGATGACTTGAAAAGCCAGTTTAATCTCTCATCTCATTTCACCTTCCCAAACTAAGAAGTAATGAAGAAAAATAATTCCTCCAGTGTAATGATAATAATACATTTTATGTGAAAGCTCCTTTTAAGGTACCCAAGGACACTGTACAACAATATACATAAAATGAAACAGTCCAATATACAAACAAAATTAATGTAAACAACAAAATGCAATATTAAAAACAGAACAGAAAGTGAGGTACATGTACAGAGCTCCAAAGGCAGGGCATTGCATAACTGTGGCCCTGATACACTAAAAGCCTTATCACCAATAGTGTGCAGTCTGCACAGTGGAGTGATCAAGAGCAAGAAGTCACAAGAATGAAGCGAATGTGATGGATAATATGGACATAATAAAGAAGACAAGTAAGGTGGGGCCAGACCATTAAGAGCCTTATAAAATGAAAGGACAAATTTATATTGAATGCAGAAATAGACAGGTAGCCAGAGTAACTGTAGCAGTGTAGGAGTAATATGCTCCCGGGCTTTTAAATGGGTAACTATTCTTGCTGCTGAATTTTGTACACATTTTACCTTGTTTTAGTTCCGGGCAGGAATACTAAACAATACTTCACAAGTCATGACGAGACAAAAGCATGAATAAGAGTCTCAGTTGCAGTAACAGAGAGCAATGGATGCAGCCTTGAAATTTGCATAATGTGGAAAAAGGAAGTCTACTCTCTATACAGTATATAAAATCCTAAGCCTAAAAATGCAACGATTTTATGTCACGTTTTTTGTCACAGTTTAAATCGGGCTTATTTTAAAACCTACATATATATGTTTGGTATCATTCTTTTCAGAATTTATCGAACTTTAATGTGATGTTGTTAGATTTACAGATTCTTATTCCATTTTTAAATTATAAACTAAAAAATATCAAGTACTCATGTCCTGCGAGACAAGACTTTGTGCCAAGAGATTTAACCATGCCCAGGGCCAGAAATAAAAGACAAAGAGTAGGACAGCTTTTAAATGTTTGAAGTGCCACGCAAGATGCAGATCACGTGGCATGGCAGCAGCAACAGCAGCAAAGAGGAGGTAAAAAAAAAACTGTTTCCCATTGTATCACAGTTTAAGAGGGGGTTTCGGAGGACCGACCACGTCTCCTTTGGGTACGTTCAGCACTGTCTTCACAACACGAGCGGCAGAGATGCAAAGTGGCTGGTGAATAGCGCAGGCCAGGGGTGTTGGCGAGTGAAGCCCCTAGTTAATATAATATATTAATACATTTTAATATAATATTTTTATATTAATATAACATTAATAGGAATAACACAAAAAATTTTAACCTCTGCAGATAAGGATGTAATAAAGCACAGAATTTTTACTGAGAAATTGTGTATTTTCTTCAAAGTGTCTGGAGATGCAACAATTAAAGCCTAAGTTTAATCAATGTTCAATCTGAGAAACTTTTCAGACAGCCAATGCTTGATGTGAGCAAAACAGGCAAGCAATGCAGGAGGAGGTAATGTTTGCATAAGCCTTGTGTGTAAATAAATCTGTGTGTCATCAGCAAAATAATTAAATTGTTCACTGTGCCATCTATTAATGGCACAGAGAGGAAGCATATAAAAGATAAAGACCAGAGTGTCAAGAACTGATCCCTAAGGGAGACATCCTAGAATAAGTAAGATGGGTCAGACCTAAACTTACCAATGGCAAAAATTGCTGACGGTCCTTAAGGTATGATTTAAACCATGCAAGAGTATTTCCAGCAATATTTAACTCATTTCAAGTCTAAACAAAAGAATGTCATGATGTACCATATCAAGAGCAGCAGTGAGGTCTTAAATAATCATTAATTTAAAAGACCATGATCTGCTGCGATTAGGAGATCATTAGATACCCTGACGAGTGCTGTCTCTGTATTATGATCGGCCCTAAAACCAGACTCAAATTCCTCACACAGGCCATTAGAGGCAAGGTGGTCTTTAAATTGCTCACAACAGCACATTCAAGGTTTAACTAAGAAAAGAAAAATCTGAAATAGGTTGATAGTTTTTAAAATCCTCAGTATCAAGTCCAAATTTTTTTGATGACAGGTGCAAAAACAAATGTCTTTAGGCTGGAAGTTACCAAGCCAGTATAAAGAGATGTATTGATAACACTGGTGATAAAAGTAAGAAGAAAAGGCAAAGTAGCCCTAACCAAAGAAGAAGGCATGGGGTCTAGAATACAGGTAGCTGGCCTGGCATTCATGACAAGCTTAGGAACTTCAGGATTGTCCAACAATCAGAAACTCAATAAATAGTTTCCAGTTAAGATAGAAAGTGGCAATAGCTTTGACTGAACAAGTGGACCTTTTTGAAACCAAAACAATCTTACTAAAAAAGGACAGAAATTTCTGACAAAGGTCAGAGGAGGCAATCAATAGAAAATTATTTGCAGATTTAAGTAGCTTGTTCACAGTAGAAAACGTTTTTGGGTATTATGCTGACACACAGAATGCTATTAGTGCAATAAGTAGTCATACCTCTCTGTAGTGCTTGCTTATAAAGGGCAACATGTTCCTTATAGGCAGTTGCATGGGCAGCCATGTTTGTTTTCCTACTAAGGCGTTCAAGCCTTCGCCCACAAGCTTTCATGTGGCACAGCTCAGGAGAAAACCAAGGAGCTGAGCGCATACATGTCATAGTATGAGTTTCAAGTGGTGCAAGATGATCCAGACAAGTTGAAGGTATATATAATGATAAACTAAGGTTTCATGTGATAAAGAAACACTAGCTGAAGTCAGGACACTACTTCAATGTACTTACAAGAGTAGTGGTACTGATATTTTGTTGTGTTCCTAAAGGTGTTATTAGGAGGCGATTTTTGCCCATGCAACTGACCAAGGATAAGCATATCAAAAATAATAGCCTTATGTTCAGAGATAGATAAATCAATACCATACAAATCAGCAGGAGTAATACCAAAGATACACACAAGGTCCTCTAGCATGAGTAGGAAAATTGACATGCTGAGTAAAAGCAAAGCACTTAAGTAAATTAAGAAAATTGGCCACATGTACGAAATTTACAAAGTCTACATGTAAGTTAAAATCAATAAGCACTAATACAGCAGGATACAAAGAACACGGAAGAGTGAGCAATTTAGTGAGTTATGCCAAGAAGACAGTTGACTGTTTTGGAGGACAATAGACAAGTAATATCAACAGAGGCCTTGCACCAGACAGAAGTAATGCCAGTTATGTAACATCATGAGCAGAAACTGCCTTGGTTCTAAACTTAGAATATTTAATTGCAACACCACCCCAATGGCCAGTAATATGTGGCTTTTCCAGATAACAATAGTGGGGTGGAATGGCAATTTTTAATCGAAAATAGTCATTAGGTTGTTGCCAATTTTTTGTCAGGAACAAAAAAATCAATATTATGCCCCACAACAAAGTCTGCAATAAAAGCTGATTTGCTGTTTAGAGAACAAAAATTTTAGTATTTTGCATATAGCTGGAGGATTCTGCCATTTCACACATTAATAAAATAGACCACAAGTTCTCAAAATTTACAGCAGGAGGCGGTCCAGTAGTGAGAGCAGAAAAATAGCATAAATAAAACGGTGTCCAGATCAAGGTCAATGTTATTCTTAGAATGATAATAGTGAAACTTCCAATGGAAGCTTCTGTGACATTACCTTGGCCGGCACAGAATTCCTACATGCCTAAATGGAAGGAGTGATGTTGGGATTTGTGCTCAGTATGCTGAAAAGCATAAAGCTCCAAAAAAAAGAGTACCTTAAAGCCATAATCCAACAGAAAATCCACAGGAATTCAAGAAGCAGACAGGCAGCAGACTATATAGGCAATACTATCGATTTTTGATTTTTTCTTTAAATCCATGGAGGAGAAGCAGCAGCCAAAATGCACCACAGAGTCTCTGCCCAGTGGGATGTGCCTGGAGCAGCTCTTGATCCTGAGCTGTTAACTTTTCACCCAGCCACCCTGCGAAAAAACTCATTTCTACTGCTTATCCTCATGATTACATTCTTCATTCTTTTGGTCATTACCCACATTTAGTGACCATAGGTGAGGGCAGATGTAGAGAGTTTTGTCTTTAGACTCAACCATGGAGCGGTAAAGTGCTGGCAGAACATCTGCCAATCCACTTGTCAATCTCAAACTCCCTTTTCCATCACATATGAAAAAGACCTTGAGGTACTCAAACTCCTCCAATAAGGGCACTTCTTTCCCCTTCACATCGAGAAAACAATCCACTCTTTTCCAAGACAGAAATTGAAAATGACCTCAGACTTTGTCGATCCTTAACCCAACCTGCAGAGTGCATGGCATAGATAGATGAAGCAAAGAGGAAAATATCACCTGTATAACCAATGATGCTAGCCCTTGCCTCCCCAAATGAACACCCTCACATCTTTGGCTGTGCCTAGACATCTTGTCCATGAAAACCACAAACAGAACTGGTGATGAGAAACAGCCCTGATGAAATCTTATGCATTTATATACTGAATGGATGGATGGATGAGTAGCACAAAATTGTGGCCCTGTTACCCCATTTTCCTTTAGCATCCTGTGCAACACATTTTTCCAAAACAACAAAACACGTGTAGACTGAGTTATCATGCTTTCATGCATGTTTCAGCCATTGCATCATGGAGAAGAGTTAATCTATAGTTCCACAGCGAGAACAGTATCCACATTGTTCCTTCAGTATCTTGGTCTCAACTATCAGATGAATTCTTCCCTCCAGCACCTTAAGAAGTAACTTCGGTTTCAGACAAATTTGATGAGCTCAAGTAAAACTTCAACTTTTGAAAGAGAGTCAAAGAGGGATGAATGGATATGTTTCCACTCATGCCATTCATGTTAACATTTCCAATGTTGTCACCCTAATTCAACTCAATAATAATAAAAAAAAAAAATCAGTGTACTTTCTGGCAGACCTGTGAAATGGAAATCTTCGGGTTTTCATGTTTTTCTATGAATTCTACACAAGACTTAGCCCTTTCCACTGTGTTGGAAATTGCACTGAGGAAACTATTAGTGGATAGCAGCTTGAAGCTTTAGCTCACACAAGTTGACCTTCCTGCATTTAGGATATTAGCTGTCAAGTCATGTCGATCTCTGTTACAAGGACAATTCAATTTCTATGGCATTTAACCAATTAAAATGAATGTGAGTCAAGATTTTTTCACAGTGACTTTCTCAACTCAAAGGCCAAAGTGCAACCTGAAAGCAACTTTGGATGCTACTGCATGTATCAGAATCTTACCCATCCCACCCTAGCTTAATCTGATTGCTTTTCAGAGACAATTCTACATATCTTATGGAAAGTAAACAGACTATTTATTGAATCACCATCCATCCATCCATCCTCTTCTGATTATCCAAGGTCGGGTCGCGGGGGCAGCAGCTTGAGCAGAGATGCCCAGACTTCCCTCTCCCCAGCCACTTCTTCTAGCTCTTCCGGGAGAATCCCAAGGTGTTCCCAGGCCAGCCGAGAGACATAGTACCTCCAGCGTGTCCAGGGTCTTCCCCGGGGCCTCCTCCCGGTTAGACGTGCTTGGAACATCTCACCAGGGAGGCGTCCAGGAGGCATCCTGATCAGATGCCCGAGCCACCTCATCTGACTCCTCTCGAAGGGGAGGAGCAGCGGCTCTACTCTGAGCCTCTCCCGGATGACTGAGCTTCTCACCCTATCTTTAAGGACACCTTGCAGAGGAAACTCATTTCAGCCGCTTGTATTCGCGATCTCGTTCTTTTGGTCACTACCCATAGCTCATGACCATAGGTGAGGGTAGGAACATAGATCGACTGGTAAATTGAGAGCTTTTTCACCATGACAGACCGATGCAGAGCCAGCATTACTGCGGATGCCACACCGATCCGCCTGTCGATCTCACGCTCCATTCTTCCCTAACTCGTGAACAAGACCCCGAGATACTTGAACGCCTCCACTTGGGGCAGGATCTCGCTACCAACCCTGAGAGGGCACTCCACCCTTTTCCGGCTGAGGACCATGGTCTTGGATTTGGAGATGCTGATTCCTATCCCAGCCGCTTCACACTCGGCTGCGAACCGATCCAGAGACAGCTGAAGATCACGGCCTGATGAAGCAAACAGGACAACATCATCTGCAAAAAGCAGTGACCCAATCCTGAGTCCACCAAACCGGACCCCCTCAATGCCCTGGCTGCGCCTAGAAATTCTGTCCATAAAAGTTATGAACAGAATCTGTGACAAAGAGCAGCCCTGGCGGAGTCCAACTCTCACTGGAAACAGGTTCGACTTACTGCCAGCAATGCGGACCAAGCTCTGGCACCGATCGTACAGGGACTGAACAGCCCTTATCAGGGGGTCCGGTACCCCATACTCTCAGAGTACTCCCCACAGGATTCCCTGAGGGACACGGTCGAATGCCTTTTCCAAGTCCACAAAACACATGTAGACTGGTTGGGCAAACTCCCATGCACCCTCCAGGACCCTGCTAAGGGTGTAGAGCTGGTCCACTGTTCCGCGACCAGGAAGAAAACCACACTGTTCCCCCTGAATCCGAGGCTCGACTATCTGACGGACCCTCCTCTCCAGGACCCCCGCATAGACTTTTCCAGGGAGGCTGAGGAGTGTGATCCCTCTGTAGTTGGAACACACCCTCTGGTCCCCTTTCTTAAAGAGGGGGACCACCACCCCGGTCTGCCAATCCAGAGGCACTGTCCCTGATGTCCATGCGATGTTGCAGGGGCGTGTCAACCAAGACAGTCCTACAACATCCAGAGCCTTGAGGAACATCCACCCCCGGGGCCCTGCCACCAAGGAGTTTTTTGACCACCTCAGTGACCTCGGTCCCAGAGATGGGGAAGCCCAACTCTGAGTCCCCAGGCTCTGCTTCCTCATTGGAAGGCATGTTAGTGGGATTGAGGAGGTCTTCGAAGTACTCCCCCCACCGACCCACAACGTCCCAAGTCAAGGTCAGCAGCGCACCATCACCACCATATGCAGTGTTGACACTGCACTGCTTCCCCCTCCTGAGATGCCGGACGGTGGACCAGAATCTCCTCGAAGCCGTCCGAAAGTCATTCTCCATGGCCTCCCCAAACTCCTCCCACGGCCGAGTTTTTGCCTCAGCAACCACCAAAGCCGCATTCCGCTTGGCCTGCCAGTATCTAATGAATCACTGCAGATGATAATGGCATATACAGGACAGAATATTTCTTTATTTATTATGTTTAAAAATTGTGCTACATTTGTTTTGGTATGTAGACCATAATCCTCTTGACAAATTCCCCAGAGGGACTTGTCTTGTGAATGGTTGGGAAATCCCGCTATATATCACAGTTCTCATAATCTGAGGCAACATACAGATGCTTATACACTTGCCACAGAGTATACATTTTAAAATTGGTATGTGGGTTCTGATTCATCAATGTGCAGCATACCACCTCAAGTACTTTTGTAATAGATATCAAGTTTCAAACTGTATGAATCAACAGGGAACCTGTCAAATGGGAAAGCAGTCATTAATTATTTTTATTTTAAGTGAGAAATGCTGACTTTAGGATGGAAGTTCAAAATGTGAAGCTATTTCCCAAGCCCTGGAGAGCTAATTGTCACTGAGAACATAACAATAGGAGGCTTTTTAGTCCATCATAATTTGGTACTTCATATTTACCTAGCATTAAAAAATAACATAGAGCCCCTGAGGTCCTGTCTTCAAGGGCATTGTGAGGATACTTGTTCCATAATTGAGTACACAGTTCTTTGTTAAGAGATACTTACAAATTTGGGAGAAAGTAGCTAAAGAAATAAAAACATACTGAAACTTTTATTAAAAAAACTCAAAACACAATGAAAAAAGAGATCTAGAAGTAGAATTAGAGACAATAATAAAAAATAGCTAAAACATGGGTGGATAAATTGAGTCTTAACTGTATAAACATTTAAGCATTAGAACTGGATTTATAATACATTAGGTATTACTATACTGTATAAAGCACATTTCTTGAAGGATGCCATATAAACCTTTATTGATTGTACATAGTATATAAGTAAAGTGGGTTTTGTGGTAGTTAAAGGCACTTTTAGTCTTTATTTCAACTTCAAAAGCAACTATAATCATCTTCTTGGCAAATATGGCGTAATAATAGATAGGACAAAAGTCACAATCATCGATTAATTCCACTGCAACATTCTTTCAGGCATACGTGGACAGTCGAAAAAAAAATTCAGCTTTGATTTTTCTACTGCTGGATGTACCATAATGGTTCCAGGAGTTCTTAAGAAAAAATATTTCTTCTTGCACATAGCAAAAACCAGTTTATAAGGAAATAGAGCATCTTTTTAAGGTATTTCTTTTCGAAAAAAACAGGAAACTTCAGAGAGTTGTGTCTTTACTTATTAAAAAAAGTCACAGAGGGCATGCAATATATACAATGGGAAATTAAATATAAGTAGAGAAGATATAAAATAAAAATGGTTAAAAAAACATATATTCGAGACAGCTATTTATGAAATTGTTATCGTTTAAAAAAGAAAAAAAATCTGTTTCCTTTGCTAATATTTCGTTTTTGTGAGAATATATACCAGGCTTTAGACTTTTTTTTAGAAAACATTGACATTGATTTGGCATTAATATCAGAGTAGTTTAACAACAGCTATTAGTGTGACAATAATATTTTATGTTATTGTTTTAATCAATCATATGAGTACAAGACAGTGCTCTGGCTAGCTAGGAAAATATAATGTAGAGACCAGGGTCACTGGTTCATTGATGTATCTGAAATTGTGTCCTGTTAATGCAGCTGCTGATAAATGCTGTAATACATTCAATTATATGTAAATATGGTTAAATAACAATGAAAATGTGTTGTGATATAATAGGCAATATACATAGTTTTAAGTAGATTCTTTTGTTTAGTAGTATATAGGGTACTATGCCAAAGTGACTGAAGTAACTAAATGCTTCTTTTCTGGCTTATGTTCTCAACTTTAAGGTATACTGTTATTTATTTTACATCATTTAAGACTCTTCTATTTAGCATTTCATTATCACTATGATATAATATGTTCAGTTATGATTAAGAGTGCTATGATTAAGAGAGAGTACCAAATTATTTGTTTTGGTAGAATCCTAAATAATCTCCAAGAAATAATCTTTTCCCGTGTGTCAGTTTCCATGTCAAGGAAAAATTTTAAAGTGTTCTAGATTTAATGTTTTGCAACAGTGTAATTCCAAGTGAAAATTGACCAATTTTATCATAACCCGTGAGTAGTCGTGGAGGTCTGTAAACTACTACTTTAAGAAATTTGGATTTAGACTTTTGGCTTAAAATAAATTCCTTAAATTACAGGAAATTGCCTGGGTTTTAGTGACATCTGTAGACTAATTTGAAATAATGCACCAAGTTGAGCAGCTCAACCGATACAGTATATATAAAGTCATTGGTAAAGTATAAGGAGTTAGTCACTTCAAATAATGGTAAGGTTTTGTCATGCCGTATGCAGGTTGAGAATCATAAGTAAAAAATAAAAAACAGACTAGAAAGAAACAAACCTGACTTTAACGGCTTTTCCATGTTTTCAAATAAAGTAAAACATCCCCTTCCGGTTAAGAGAGAACAAGATCCCCCATTAAATAAAAAAAAAAAAAAATAATGCTGTGTTCTTGACAGCATAACAGAAACAAAGAAACATACTATATTTTTGTATAGTGCTGTTCACTGAGTGCAAGCGCAGAACGCTGTAAACAAATTTTCAGCTAATATACAAGTATAGATTATACTAATTACTAAATACAGAATTAGTACACATAAGATTGTTCGGATATATTAAAGCCTCAGATGTAAAATGGTAACTTTCAAGCACACACTTCTCTAAGCATGCCAGAAAGACTGATTTGTGTCTGATTACATTTTCATGGGCAAAATTTGGTAAAGTTGTTGTGCTTCTGTGTTGTTTAAGAGGAGCTGTGACATTTTCAACGTTTTGTTGGCTTTTTAAATAGTGCCACAAAGATAAGCATTTCTGTCAGGACATTTATGGTCTTTGTTTTTATGACTGGATGCTCTGCTCCTTAATTATAGCAACCTCAAACTATTAGTCCTTTACGTTAAACCTGCTATTTTGTAGGTTAGTTTCAGAGGATTTGTTGTCCCAGTAACTGAGCTTGATTTCATTAAATCTGTTGGTTTTTTTTTAAACAGGTAAATCATGAGCTTGTTCCAAAAAACAATAGCAAGTTATCTACATCTTTAGCTCTCACAGCTTGGGTAATTTTGACTTAATCTGTTACAAAAATGCAGGTTTGGCTAAATCCAGGTTTTGTGGAATGGACTTAGAGTGTATTCTATGAATCTTGCCTTACTTTAATCAGATTTCACACTAATCCTTCTTTCTGGATTAGACTCCTGGTCAGCATCCATCATCTCATTTGTGATTATTCATTCATTCAAAAAAAAAAATAACAGAAGTCTTAAGTTTGTTTAGTCAAACAACCCTTTGGATAAACAATGGAGACCATCTTGTTCTAATTGGCTATCCTGACTGTGGTGACTGGCTTGCTTATCCTACAAGGAATGCATTATTGTTTGAAGTATTGGTAGTAACCTAGTGTAACAGTTAACAAGTACAGTAGTATATCACTGGGAGCATAAATAGACATGGCATGTGAGCATGGCAGTGTTAGAAATACTAACAGGCTGAATGATGCTGAAGCATGAAGAGCTTTATGTAATATGTTTAAATGCCTAATTGGCAGATTTTATGACAGAGCTCCAAAACATATAAAACAGAAGGCACTTCTGATAACTAAAACTACTTTCCTTTCTGGTATTTCATTCAACCTGGTGAAAATAAGACTGTGAGTTGTAAGCTCAAGAGTATTTCCATTTTTTTGATATCAATGTAATAAACATTGTAATTTGTTGTTTCTGTCCCTGCTGCGTATTTAACTGCACACTGTAACAGTTATTTATGGATTGGGTCTACTAAGCATCTGTTGTTTTGGGAAATATCTACATTTTGATATTGAATCTTTTTTCTCAGTGAAATAAAGAGTAAATTAACTAATGGGATACTCTACATATGTAAACTGTTATGCTTCAAATAGCAGACATCAATCTGAAATGAATAAAGTCTGAATTAGTGTAAGATGCCCAAATTAAGGGTGTTCATGAGAAATGTAATGATTTACTTCATGATATACAATACATAATAAACAAGAATAGCTACATCAAATATTTTTATTTTAAAATGTGTGCTTTAATTTAAATGTTTAAATATTCTCGACTGTAATAGACATTTGTCATTTTTCACTCAGTGAAAGCGGTACATAGAGGGCTACATCATAAATCAAAAATAAC